>NC_048893.1:96855861-97126886 GCF_011077185.1 Oxyura jamaicensis
ATATATATATATATATATATATATATATTTACTCTAAAAAGTCATCATTTTACGTTTCACCAATAAGATGTGTATAATCTTGATGTGGTAATGTAACTGTCCTAATTAACAGGCATTGGGATATTCTAAGTTGAAACATGCTTTAACTATTCCCATGTATACAAAACATATAAATAGTCTTTGAAGATGTACATCAAGAGAATAAAAAGATTCTTTACTCTGCAGTTAGCTGACAAAGAACTAAGTTATGACAATTTCTGCTTGATTTTATAGTTCCAAGACTGTAACGGTGTTGAGAAAAGATAGGTCACCCAAACTCAGCATACTCCAAAACATAGCTCAGCCACTCTCCTAAGACAGAGTCAGAAATTTGAATAGTTTTAGGAAAATAAGTCCTGAAATCTTGTTTGAAATTGTGCTATTTGATAAAAAAAAAAAAAAAACAACAAAAAAAAAAAACGTATCTTTCAATTCTCAAAGTGCTCCCAGCTTTATCTCTTTGATTTTATTTTATTATTTTTTTACCATCTTTAAGATAATACAAATACCTACTAAGAATAGACTTCTTTCAGAATTAAGAAGTCCACTACCCATGCCTTGTTCAGTCTTACCATATCCTCTTCCTTCCTCTTAGGTTTCCATATTAATGGCTCGAGTTATAGAAAGCTTTTTAGGGAATCTAGCTTGCAGTTACCAATAGCTCCAGGAAAGAAAAAGCAAATAAGACTTACCTGATGTCCTGGTTTCAGTTAGGACAGAGATATTTTTCCTCCTAGTAGCTGGTAGGGTGCTATGTTTTGGATTAGGATGAGAAGAGTGCTGATAACATGCTGATGTTTTAATTGTTGCAGAGCAATGCTTACACTAAGCCAAGGACTCTTCAGCTCCTTGCTCTGTCCTGCCAGCAGGCAGGCTGGGGGTGCAGCAAGAGCTGGGAGGGGACAGACCCAGGACAGCTGACCCAAACTGGCCAGAGGTGTATTCCATACCATCTGTCATGCTAAACAATATATAGGGGTGGCTAGCCGGGGTGGGGGCAGCTGCTTGGGGATAGGCTGGGCATCGGTCAGCAGGTGGTGAGCAATTGCATTGTGCATCACTTGTTTCGTACACATTATTATTAGTAATGCTATTATTATTGTTGTTGTTGTTGTTATTGTTGTTATTTTCCTGTCTTAATAAACTGTCTTTATCTCAACTCACAGGCTTCAGTTTCCCCTTTCTCTTCCCCAGAGAGGGAAGGGGGATGGTGAGGGAACAGCTGTGTGGTGTTTAGCTGCCAGCTGGTTTAAACCACAACACTTGAGCAAGAAACTGGACTTGAAATGAAGGAAGAACTATAAGAAACATTGTTTCCCAAACACATAAAGATAATCTTAAATATGGGCTGCATTACTGAATTATCTAGGATCTACTCTGGATTATCTCAGTACCTGCAACCATTCTCTTTCACAGACAGAGACACATTACATTTCTCACTAATTTACTTGCACAATTATTACTGCTTTGAAGCAAAGCTGAGGTTTGGATTCCTTTAAGGAATACTTGTGTTCTGTTTCTAGACATATGAAATGAGTTGAAGAAGAGATTTAACAATTAACTGAACTACTATCTTTTGCTTCTTTACAATAGCCTAGATTTTTCTAGATCTCTCAGTAACAGAACAATTAAAAAAAAATAAAAGTATTGCAGCTTTTATTAAACTCCTCACTAAATAGATCAGCATCACTTTGAATACATGTAACTCCTCCCCCACCACTTCCTCTCTCCTAAGTCCATCAAACCACAGATAAGAAACAGTTGAAGAAGATATACATGGTAGGAACAAAACTCAGCTGTTTTCTCATGCACCAAAATTGACGTGAACCTGCTCTCAATCAAGAGCAAGCAAGTGCAGACAGGATCAAAGGACCTCTGAACTATGGAGTAACTTCTTGCCTTGCACTGTGAAAGAGTGCACAGAGTTGGAAGACTAAGTATGATAAGGTCATACAAAGGCTTGCAAACTATTGAACGCAGCATTTCTGGCAATATCGTTTATGGCAAGAAGGAACTACTGGGATGACTAAACTGAGGTTTTTCAGGCATGCCCAGAAGCACAAGTAACATGGCAGAACAGTAGAGACTTCTGCATATTTTTTGCAGAAAACAAAGATTAACAAGTCGATATATATTATTTTTACATCGACTGATACACAAAGATTATGTCTAAACAGCAACAGTATATAATTTAGGAATAATCGATACTTACATGCTCCGCAGAGACAGATTATTTAATTCTAAGTATTTTTTGCAGTTGGCAAATCATTCTCTGTTAGGCATTTTTTCTTTCATTAAGATTCTATATAATTTGATCAAATAAGGCAAAGTGTATCCCAGCAGGCAGTTGAAAATGAGTCTTGCTGATTCCAAGTTGTACTTCTCAGGAGGACTGAGGTATTCATAAAAAGGACTTATAAATGTGTTATAAATGGACACAACACAAAAATAACTAAGTGAACAAAGATGTAAACTGGAAGCTTGCTTTAGTATTGAACATAAGTTAAAAAAATTCTATCACATCGGAAAATCTATACAGGAAATCCCATAGTATTCAATATATTCAAGAGGAAGGTAAGTTAAGTGCCTTCATGATATTTACCAGTAACAGGGACACAACTCAGAAGCACGGTGGTATCTAGAAATAAAAACATTTTGGCCCTTTACATTTGGGATCAGCAACTCAAAGCAAACAGGTATGTTCAATCATTTAAAAAGAGGAACATTTTCATTAGATAATGATGCAAGTACCAAGTTTAAAACTCTAACCATAACAGCATGGAAGTTTTTCTACGGACTTCCAATGCAAACATTGAAACACAGTCATCTTACATTTTATTTCCCTTTCTCATTTTTAGAGATACTACCACTACAACCTTCTCTGGTTGGTTCCCCTCTTTTTTCTTCACCTTTCTGGATTAAGAAGCCACTTGTCATTCCAGGATCCCAATACATGATGTGATCTCAGTAGAACTAATCTTTCTTATCAGGAAAATGTAGTTGCTTAGTTCATAATTTTTTCTTTTATTTTCTTTCTTAACCCTTACATTTGTCTTTTTCTAGCTAGTCGAAATTATGCTATCCATAACTACCCTGGTGGTTTGATAGGGCATTATAAAAAAATATGGCAGCATACAACATAAGTTGCTTTTCTTCCCCAAAAGAAACTCAGAAAACTGTACGTCTCAGCAGAAGACATTACCACAGTCCCTCTGCCTCAACATGGTTTCACGTATGGCAGTGGTGTTCATATATTTTGGATAAATTAACAGAGAGAGCTGCTAGAGGTTTAAAGCTTTATAAAAAATTTATACTATTTCAAAATTATGCACATCTCCAATAGCCAGGCCATAACAAAAGTGCTATGAAATGGCTACGAAAAAAAGCATCAGAAGAAAGGCAATTAAAGCTGGCTGCACAGCATTTACCAAAAGACAAAAAGGAGGGAAAACTGCAAACAACGTTAATCAAAGTTATATTTCTCTTCCATGTATCTACAAATTCCAGAGAGTCATAAATCTAAAAGATTTTTTAGATGACTGGAGAAGAGTTTCTTATAGGAATATGAGATCACCACAGATTGCTTAAAGTTGTTAACAAATAAAGGTTTCATAATATACATTTAACTCAATTGCTTAACAACAAAAAGATTACTGGAGTTGCACACAAAAACTGCAAGACATTTAAACCTCTGCATTTTTGCACTTCAGCAACAAGTTCTAATGTTATGAAAAGTCATAACGAGCAGTTGCTGAACCAGAAAATCAAAATAAAAGATATGCTGTTCAGGATTTGCTGTTCTTGATGTCAGATACATTCTTAAAAATCATAACACAGAAATGAGGTACTGAGAAAACAAAATATTATGAGAGTCCGGTTTACTTATTCTTAAATTTGTCTAGATATTAAAAACAAACAAACAAACGAGAACACTGGCTAGCTCAGCACGAAAACAGAAGTACATTTTAAAGTGTTTCTATCTGTTTTCCTTATCTACCATCATTTTAATATGTTTGTAATATTGAAATGTTTATTCTATCATGTATAGAAGTAGCATCTGTTATTTCACAAGTATTGCAAACTATTGCTCCATCCTGGATTTCTTTTCTGAGAATATAAAAGATAATTACCCTTCATGGGTGACATATTTGATTTATTCCACACAGATTCATTTCATTGTAAATTATACTGTTTAATTCAATATTTTGAATACCCACTATTGGAAGGGACATCTGGGAAGACCTAGCAAGAGATTTGCCAAAGCAGACAGTTAGAACTTGCAGTGAATTAAGCTCATTAAATACTGTTCATAATTATTTTCATAGGGTGAGTTGTCACTTTGATATCATCTGATCCCTTCTACCGTTTCTGACCTCTTCTTTCTAACAGCAGGCTTGTTACAGGAATACAATTTCTGAGAGAATATTTTTGCAAGCATCTTCCTTTGTTGAGATTTTAAATCTTTATTTTTATTATAGAAGTCCAAGGTCAATATTATCAAAGCAAATATATGGAGATCGAGTCTTAAAAAGACAGCTATCAGTTCCTTCCCCTCCATTCACAAAGAAAGAAAAACAAATACATTCTGCTTTAAATTTTACCCTCTCATGGAACAAAACTGTATTATGAATTGCACATGACAGATAAACACCCCAAAGAATCTCTCTGGGTGCATGACAGCTGAGTTATATATTAGCCAAATATGATAGAATTAAGTGTCACTTTATATTACTTTCAATAAAACTGATGAATAGATTAAATTAAGAAAAATGCAAGATCTCTGTGAAGCTTTCATTTAAGTTGACCAACGGAAGAAAATGCAATGCTGAAAGTGTCAGTCTACTCACTATTAGATACTGCTACTTCTAAATACTACAGATTATTTAAAAGTACATAGCAAAATTTAAACAGCAATTAATTTTTACAATGAGTGCAGTGTACTGGGTCTGGCTGGGATGTTAACTTTCCCTGCAGCAGCCTATACAGTGCTGCGCTCTGCACTTGTAGCTAGAACAGCCCTGGTATCACACCAGTGTTGTGTCTGCTGCTGAGCAGTGCTGGCATAGCATCAGGACTCTCTCTAACCCTCCTAGGGGGTGGGCAAAAAAGTGAGAGAGAAACATCAGCAGGGCAGCTGACCTGAACCAACCAAAGGGATATTCCATACCATATGATGTCACACTCAGCAATAAAAGGTGGAAAAAGGAAGAAGAGGGGAGGGCTGGGCTCTCGTTGCAAAAATGTCTGTCCTCCCGAACACCAGCTATGTGCGTTGAGGCCCTGCTTCAAGGACGTGGTCAAGCATCGCTCATTTGTGGGAAGTAGAGAGTAATTTCTTTCCTCTGCACTTCCACGTGGCCTTTACTTGTTTTGTTTTGTTATTCCCTTTCCCCCTCCCTCTTCCCCTTTCCCTTTTTTCCCTTTAGTTGAATTGTTTAATTAATAATATTTCCTTAATAATAATATATATATATATATATATATATACACACACACATACTTCCTTTTTAATTAAATCATCCTTATCTCAACCCGTGAGTTGTTCTTTCCTTCACTTCTTCCCCTTCCTATCTGAAGAGGGGGAGAGAGCAATTGTGGTGTTCAGCTGCCTAGCACGGTAAAACCACCACATCCATGTATTTTGATTTTATGAGAATACAATCCACACAGTTAAAAGTTATAGTGCCCCCCTAAACAGCAAATCATTGTAAGAAAAATAAGAGCATAGTCTGACAATCAACAGGGATTTTGAAGTGGTCTTATCAGGGCTTCTCAGTCACTTGGCCAAGAAGATCCTCAGTGAACAGGTGGGTGTTTGAAGGGTTACCTAAGATTTATAAAAAACATGCACTGTAACAGAAGAAAAGCAGGTGCCAGAATAAAGGAACTTTTGGGGAACTCAGGGAACATTTTAAGGAGAAATGGAGAACTATAGACAATATTTGTACTTCTGTAGGCCAAAAACCTATGAGATTTGAAGCTAAAATACTTAGACTGATTTAGCACTAGATTTACATATTAAAGAAATATCAATACCTTGCTAACATATGAAGCAGCATACAGAAAGTAAATCAGGCAGGTTCTAACTACCCTGTAGTGAAAGGAAAAAGATTATTTTTTTAATACTATTTTTGTCGTTGCATATTTCTTACCCTTGCAGCAATTAATGCCTCAGACAGCAATACTTAGAGCTTATCAAACCCTACCAAAATATTTGGCAAATTTTACTAGTAATTACTTAAGAATATCATGAAAATATTACTAAAAACAGTCAAAGTTCTGAAAGCCATATGCATCGACACAAAACATTTTTGTAGGAAAATTAAATAAAAGTAACACTAAAACTCTGAAGTGTAAAATAGCTAATTCTGATGAGAGAAGCTACTGGAAATCATCAACTCTTTCATGGCAATTCCTATGCTCTAAAGTTGATGGAAATATAACATTAGAGAAACAACCTTCCGAAAAACAAGAATCTGACTGATTCAAGTTAGACCTGTTACGTTAGACTTTTTCTGAAACTCAGCTAGTCACCTACAAACAGCGTAGAATTAAAGCTAATATATTCCAGCCATGAAGTATCATGCAGCTGTTATACTACACATGCGCTTCCTATGCTGCAATGACAAAGGCTTGGACAACACACATTATAAAATGCTTTTTTAAAAGCTTAAGAAAATAAAATGCCCTTTTAAACACATACAAAAGTCAAAAGGTAAAATACTGTTTTGGCAGTTCTTGGAAAGCAGCACTCACTGTTTGTATCTCTTTCTTCAGGGTTACACACATCTGCCAAACAAACTTTAGCCACCAGTACCATGAAAAGCATGAATGTGGTCACAAGAAATACAGAGAAAAGGTGGCAACCCAAGTCCAAGGTCTTTTCTAGTGTGTAGCACAGAAAAAATCTCTAAGCATCTACCTTTCTCCTGAGACAGCCCTTGCTGCAGACCACAGATTATAATACCATTATAATACCTATAGAATCACATATAGAAGGATTTTAGGGTTTTTCCCTTTTAAAATGTGAACAGCAATGCATAGTAATTGTGTAGTTGCATTAGTTACTATTGACCTCTCTCTAACATGCAATGAGTCAGGACTTTGCTAGTAAGTTTTTAGTCTGTGGTGAAAAAAGGATGTATTAAATTTATTAGCAGGGAAGACTTTATGAAGAGGTACAAAGATAAGAAAGCATTAAGAAAATACTTCATTTTCTACTTTGAAATCATAAATTGTGTGCAAATTTAAACCTGTCTAACTATAATGGCACATACACTTCTTTACTACTTAGAACCTGAGAGCATATTAAGGTAGGAGCTCCTTTTGGGTTAAAAAAAAAAACAAAATATTAAATAATTGGATTTATTGTCAATGTCTAGTTTGACAGGCTTTAATAACTCAAAATAGGACCTGTGAGAACTTTTATGCACAGTTTAATTAACCTAGCTTGAAGAATACTTAGAGGCCACATCAGTTCTAAACAGTAAGGAGGACTGTTGTAAAATATCATGCCCAATGGTAATGCCATGATTTTCAGTAATGAAGCATAAGCAACAATCATCCATTGCAAACAATGTACTGCTGGATAGAGCATATTTACAATGTAGTCTACAACAAATGCCAATGTAGATTCTGGGGAATCATATTCAGATTCTGGCTTCTGGATAGCTTATATATTATCTTCTCCGATTCTAGTGTTACTCCTACTATACAGGAAACCTGAATGATGATTCTAGTTTGAATCTAGTAGCAAGAATTTTACCGTACGTAGTTTTATAGAACATTGTCACCCACACGTAGAACCAGCAATAAGTATATTAGGACATAATACCTTATGGACAGAAAAAACCGGAAGAGACAAGAACTCTGAGAGTATTCTTTGAATTTCAATACTGATTCATGCTGCTGTGATTGAGTCAACCTGTTTTGTCTGCCTGCGATATGAAAATATTTTCCTTTCTGATAAATTACCTTGGAATATGAGTGATTCTACTTTACAATGACTGAAAAAGGCCCCTTCAAAAATAAAGAGTTCTTACATAGGCATATCAGTCCTTATAGGAAAGTTAGAAGTGTTCAAAAGCTATCAGAATTAAAAAGTTAAAAGTATGGCTAGGGTAGAAAGCATAGGCTTATACATGGTGTAGGACACTGTAAAATGGATGTTTTAAGACAAGTTGTCTGAAGGCAGTGGTGCAATGGAAGAAATGAATTAGACTCCCTTAAATACCACCATAATTCACAGCCTGAAATAACAGAAACTGCGATCTTTTTGAGGAAATTGCTGTCTTCATGTCAACATTTGTAAGGTGTCCTACAACCAGCTATAGGAGAACATGTATTCTTGTCACAAAAAGAGTGCAGAAATAGGGCTTCCATTTCACTGAAGAATGAAAGTGCATTTTGAAGCCAGTACTACCAAGGCCAAGAGAACAAAACAATGAAAATGATTAAAGTTGATGAAACTTTACAACTTGGAGGTTAGAAAAACTGGCAAGATACTTGTGGATCCACGTCCACACTAACACATGTAGTGTGCCTTTTAATCAGATAGTTAAAGCCTGGAATCAAATATACTAATACTAGCATTTGTTCAAACAAGAAATTTCAAATTCAATAGGCTGACATTTGCACCACTTGAGACTAGGAAGAATTACCATAGTGATCTGGATTCTCAAAATAGGGGAAAGAATTAAATCAGCTTTGAATATTCTTTATTCAGGGCTTGCTGACTGTCTACTAGTGCTTGCAGAAACATATGTACCAAGCCTTTTAATTTTGACAGCTTTTGACCAACATAGAGCAGGCATTTATTTTTCTTGTATGAAGTATGTGGCTTTCCCTGAAAAAAGGAATCTAAACATAACCATAAACCCAGAAAGGAAAAAGCTTTCAGAGGTTTATGTAGGCCAAACACATTGCACGATTTAAAGGGAAAGGTTGAAGGGTTTTTTTTTGTTATTATTATTATTTTTAATCTCATCAAATGCTTGTATACTTGTTTTCTAGACCTATATTAGATTCCAAATATATGAAGGGTTGTGAGAACAGCAACTTCTACTCCCATTCCTCTTTTGGAAGATACAAGAAGATGAACTCAGTTTTCAGGGTAAGATTTCCATTGACTACGGAAGGCAGGAAAAAAAGACAAATCCATCTATAAAAGTTAAAGTAATGGAAAAGATTATCTCAATCCACCGTGCAATCTCTCCACATTTGTGAAATATCAACAAACAGCTTTACCTCTGTGCAGAGGGCTTAGATAAGTAAACACTTAAGTCCATTCCAACCCTGCATTTTTGTGATTCAGAAAGACACTTCATTTTTTGGGGAAAAAAATAATATCAGACATGCATCTAAATACCAATAGCCTTTGTTGTAAGGAAAGTAGACTCAAATTAGGCTTCTACCTGTTTACATTAGTACTAAAAGATGTAGTAATAATTGTTTTTACTGTGGAAAGCACAGCTGAAAAACTTTTGTTGGTTTTACTTATGTATTTTGTAGCTTTATGTTCTTTTTCTAAACTGATGCAAGGATCCCTTTTGCAACTACATTGGGATTTCTTTTGTTTCAGTTGCTCCACAGCATCCTTATTTCTCACCTGGTTGTTTACAGCATATGAAAAAGGCGAGGCAGGTGTTGCACAGAAGGCTGACATTCCATCAGTCTTACACTGCTCTCTGGTCAGCATCTGTTTTTATGTATTCATGAGGTAAAGTATTATTGTTAGAAAAGCTTTCCAAAGAGATTCAGAAGTAAATTAAAGAAGCAACCCAGCTGGTGCTTTTAATGAATAGGTAAAAAAATAATGAGAAAGAATAATCAGACACAGTACATGATTTCATTGGAAGTATCTTCTCATTTTCTTAAGCAAATAAAGTATGCATTTTTAAGGTTGGACAACAAACCAGTGTCCAGCATGAACTTAAAATTAATTTACTGCTTCTCTGACTTAAAACAAAACATACACTAATATTCTTAAAATCCTTATTGGGTTGGGGTGGAGGAAGTAAAAAAATGCCAGTTTCTCTTACACGCCTGCAGATGATGCATCTAGAATATCAAGTATGTTCTACCAATAAATTGATGGGATGAAATTTATCAGAAATCTAATTAAAACAAGTCAAATGTGCAAAATTAAAAACTAAGAGGAAATACAAAATCTGTCCAAGCTCTTAATCACAAACTGGGGGGGGAGTACACACAAAAGAACCTGACTAGCATGTTACTTTTCCCGCATGTCCTGTGCAAAGAACAGCTTGAATTTTTTCTTCATCTTGAGAATTTTTGATTTTTGCTGCAGTTAAATTGTGCCCTAACACTAAGCACCATGTTGAAGATTATCTGGGGCCCAACTGGCCAAGTCAAACACGAGCCAGCAGCGTGCCCTTGCAATGCAGGAGAACAGTTGAAACCTGGGCTGCAGCAGTAATAGGGCAGCCTGCACAGCCACAGAGCTGCACCTCCTTGCCCTCTGTTCAGCCCTTGTGAGGTGACACCTGGGGCACTGTTTTGGTCTTCCAGTGAGAGAAGGATATTGATGTGCTGGAGTGAATCCAGTGGCAGGGCACCAAGTCAGTCAGGGGAGCAGAGAAGATGGCAGACAAGGAAAGGCTGAGAGAGCTGGGCCAGTTCAGCCTGGAAAAGCTGATCAGAGAACACAGTGAAGACAGAGCTAGGCCCCTCTCGGGCACACAGTAATAGACAAAATGGCAAGATGCAATGGACAAGCTGAAAGGTGGGAAATTCCAACAGTATATTACAAAAAAAAAAAAAAAGGAGTTTGTTGTTGCTGTCTTGGTTTTAAACCATGAAGGCAGTTAAATAATGGAACAGGCTGCCCAGAGAGGTTGTAGGATTTCTGTCCCTGGAGTTGTCCAAGACATGGCTGGACACAGGCCGGAGCCACCTAGTCTAATTAGACATAGCTGGGGCAGGGAGTTAGACTAGATGACCTCTGAAGGTCATTTCTGACTTAAATTATGGCCCTACTATTCTATTAAGGAAACATTCAAACACAATTTGACAAAGTGCTCCAATTCACTAAGGACTTCTACTAGTTTTCTTTGGACAGTAAAAATAATGAATTTCATCTTCCTACATATTTGTCTTCCTTGTTCAGTAAATCTCTTCCCTCCAGCATAAAAATTCCCATAATCCTTCCCCGAAACACCCACAGGACAAGAGGTACAACACACACAACCCACTGTTAGATGGGAGCTGATTTTCTAGCTGGCATCTTTGTGCTGATCAGTGAGTTAGCTGCTTTAAAACAGAATACAAATCAACTTGCTTGCCATGACAGACAGCTACTATGATTCTTTTGCCAGTGCTGCTCTCCTGGAATTTTGGACACTAAGTATCTTGAAGACCTCTAACCTTTTGACAAATGTTTTTGAAGCTATTGGTTCAGAAATTCCCCGAGATGGTCAGAAGACAGGCAGAGCACACAGCCTCAGCCTCCTCAGGAACCAAGTTGAGAATCGCTGCAGACTAACACACATCGTAAGCAGCTTGAACTATGGCTCCACTTGCTCCATATGCTTTCTGACATCCCGTGTTGCCTTTGATTTAGGCATGTCAGAAGCAGCCTTTGTTTTCCTACAAGAAAGAGTAAGGTGTGCAGGAGTAAGAGGTCTTTCCTTATTCTTTTGTTTGCTTATGTCAAAGGTCAGAAACAAATCCTTAGATGACAACATTCATTTTTCAAAAATCAAGATAAATCAGCAGTTGTGAAGACAGCATTACCAGGATTGTTTTAAAAACAAAACAGCCAGAGCATATATATATAAATATATAATATATTTTAAACCACCATTCCCCCCCCCCCCTTTTTTTTTTTTTTAATAGTGCAGGCAGTGAATGTCTCCAGGATCAAACAGGTATAAATGAATCGTAGCCAACTGCAGATCAAAATGTATAGGAATAAGGGAAATTTGGTATTATTCATCTAGCACATTCATGCTATTTCACACTTCTAATTACATAAACATTTTAAAATATTTTTTCATGTATACATGGTACTGTTACGTAACAATGAACTGGTTGGACAGGCATTTACTTCTTCAGCACTTTAAAAGCATTTACTCTTTTTTCATTGAAGTTCATATCTGTCAGGAAAAAGGAATACTCTCACAAAAAGAAAATATCCTCATTGCTTTTAACCTTTGTTTAGTGTTCCTATTGCTTCATGCACTGTTAGACCATTTCTCTGGATTCCCGATCTGAATAAATTTCTTAGGTAAAACGTATGCAGAACAAACCCAAAACATAAACCTAGCAAGATTTTCACTTTAAATGTGAGACTGCCACTTCAAGTTCAAAACTATTCATTGAACTGCAGTAGAGAGATTAAATCTGTTCAGTCTTCACTGGTCATTGAACAGCTTTGCTTTGCTTTTCCCAGAAGAGGCAAAGAAACGCACATAATTGATCTGGCAGCTGGTCTCCCTGTTGGCACTGTGCTGCACAGATATTCTATCATCAGGCTAAATAAATATATTTAACTTTCACATTATAAATAAAATTGCCACTTCAGGAATAACCACTAATATTATTTAATAAATATAGCAATATAAAAAAAACTAAACACACACAGAAAAGTACAATAGCATCACAACTATGTACATATTTGAAGAAAACAGACATAACTTTTAACAAGTCTTGATTCTCCTGATTTGATATTTGAAGTATATAGGTGATGATTCTAAAATTAATCTTTCATTGCCCACATTTCATCACCCAGAATTTTGTTTCTGTATTGGCTCCTGCCCATAAGTTTGTCTACACTTGTTTCCTAGTCACACCACCATCCTTTGCAATCTGCAGCTGTGATTACTTTTCACACATGCACACAACTGGCCTAAGAGGGCAAGTAAGTAGATGACTTTAGATGACTTATTAAAGCACCAACAAGCTTTCTCAATACCCTTCAAGAAATTCCCTTAAACCTGAGTAAATTAGACTTTTCAAAAAGAAACATGAAAGGAACTGGAGAAAATGGACTACAGCATGCATTTTCTCAGTGTCACTATAAAGCTTAGGCAGCAAATGCAGGTATTTTTATTTTTTGCCTTTCATTTTTCCCCTTTTTTGGTATTAGAACTGGGGTGGAAACTGGACTTTTAATTAATAATGCCTACATGCTTTATTTACTAGTAATTTGTCCGAACTTAATAATTCTCCGGGAACTGTTTTAATTAAATGCAACAGGTTTTGTTAGTTTTTTTTTTTAAGGAAGTTGTGAATTCAACAACAAACAAGTTCTAAACTCTGTGTATCATATATTCAGAGATAGACATACATAGACAACATTACAGAATAGAGAAAAAGGAGAAGTCAAACTTCAAAAGTGCTTTCTGGGCTTATAATTTGATTTGCATATTGAGATGACTGACACATTGTACAAATATCTACTGACTATATGTTGCCTTTTTACAACTTTATACAAAAAAACAATAAATTTTAAAATTCTGTAGAAGTAAAACGATTAGTGAGCGAAAGACTACGAAAGACTATACTTTTTGAAGGATGAAAAGGCTCTGATGCATTGAAATTGAAAGTTTTATTTACATTTTTGCTTTGTTGTAAACTAGCATACTAATATTGGTTATTTTACCTCTTATACCCACAGTAGGTGCTATTGTGCTTGACAGCATAATTTCACTGAACTTGTTGAAGAACAACTATATTGTGGGCTATTTGCTGTACAGGTACTTCCCAAGCAAGCTTAACACTTGTATACAAGATCTTGTTTCTTTCACCAGATTGCTTTTCAGTATCAAGTGTTCTTTTAATGGTGGTTTTTTTAATGGTGGTTTTAAGCTTTTCAAATTTTCTAAAAGTCCGGACAATCATCAGGGTCTAACACGTTCTTACTAAAGAGAACTTTTGCTTCAACAGCAAAACAATTCCACAGACAGAGATTCCTCCATTAACAGAAATCTGTCAACAAAAAGAAAGTCTCGCTACATTTTTATTTTATTTTGAACACCACAAAACTTGGCTATTGCTTAGCACAGATTGTACAGAATGCTAACTCCAGCCCCGTGCAGATATCAGCAGTTTAGTACCCTTCTCATTCCGTTCCCTTCACAAACACTGTCAGCAAACTGAGTAAGTAAGTAATGTCAAAGTGGGGTTGACTTGGGAAGGTGATTCAAGGCATGGAAGAGTCAAAGTGAGGCTGTTCTGTTGAGGGTCTTCATCACACATCACCAAGTACAAATTCATCTACTGAAACAATTGCCTAAACTCTTAACTAGAAGCGAAACAGTTTTTGACTCTTGTAGTGCAACTCCACCTAAGTAATTATTTGTTATCTAGAACCAAGATGTTAAAGTACATATGAACATCCTTTGAAAACAGCACAATATCTCATTTGCTTCTGTTGTATTGCTGGAGGATCTCCAAGCTCTGCAGTGATCTGCATGTATAAAATGCTACACCTATGCTTATCTTTATATTAATGCATTCCTCATTGTGGAACCCATTTGTAGGTTTCTGAAGCCAACCTTGAAGTTTTTGAAGGTTAAGACTCTGAAAGTCTGTACTCAATTTATTTTGTTATCCTGTTACTCTGAACAAAATCCTTGCTTTTAAACAATTGAGACAAAATAATTAGGGTAAGAAGAAATTCTCACTAAAACAACCCCACTCTCTAATATACAGTTACTGAAAGCAAAAAATAGCCAGTGTTGTGTGTTTTAGATAACACTTGAAAAAAAACTGTTCAGATCCACCAATAAGGCACTGCACCATCTACAATCAACAGTAGAAATGAGGGAAGCCTCATTCTCACCCACACCCAGATATTACAAATTCTTGCTGTCATGGAGCTTCATTCTTGCATATTTCTTTTAAGCTCCCACTGCTACAGCCTACTGCCTTTTGATGGTTTTCATGTTGAAGCTTAAGGAATTGAGGTAAGGAGTACAGAGATGAGATAGAAAAGGGATCCATGGGAGGAGAAAGAAAAGGGGCTCAAATACATTCTTGGCTGAAGAATTCAGAACAAGTTTGTTTTTACTGTGCCCTGTGGTTTATTATACTTCATAATGTTTTCTCTTTTTGCTGTTCCATTATTAGGATCATCCTTCTCATTTTTTATGTCATGAAAGACTTAATTCTTATTATATATATTATAGTATATGAGCAAATTGTCCTCCCTACCCCCTATCACTTGACTGTTAAGGGAGGACAGAAGAATCTATAGGCCCTGACCGCTTAATATAGTCACACTCATTTCTCAGTAGTGATAATATTGAAAGAATTTGTGTTGGTTGGCTTGTTGTTGCTGTTAATTCCCCCCCCCCCCCCCCTCCCCCCCCGCCCTTTACCCCTTTCTAGGTTTTTGTTCCTTTTGTTTGCTTTTCTAGATTTGTTGCTATTCTACATTTTTAGTTTTGCCCTCCAAGGAGATTATAATTTGAAGTTTTGAAAACTCATTTACATATTCACATATACACACTGTGCGTAGTTAGTCTCTATTGCTCATACATCCAAAGATCAAAAAGTACTGATGAAGAAAATGAATGGATGTGATGTCTCTTCCAATTTTCAAAGCAATTAAAGTGTTCGGTATGAATGCTAAGGAGCAGTAATGACGATGCATTTTTACATGCATTTCAAGAAAGGAGGAGAAGGCATAAAGTTACTTGGCACAAGCATTTTGTAAGTGGCTATTCCTATTTTAAACATGCTTTCCAACAAGTACATTTTCCACATCCGTTACTAGTAACATCAAGAGCTAGTAAGAAGTAATTGAGCAAACTACTGATAGGTGGCTGCTAACAAGATGCTTGATGCATAAAGTTTCTCACATATGTTACTATATTACCTTATGAGATGGATACTCATCTTCTGAAATCTCAACTAAGTATTCGCCAGTAGGGAGTAGAAATACCACTTATTTTCCTATACATTGTACTTCATGCAAAATTGCATCTTTCTCCTCTGTTGCAATTCTCCTCTCTTCTCCCTGGAGATCTGTCCAGTATCTGGCAGTTCATCCCAACCCCTTGCCCTGCAGCTCAGAAAGCTTCTCTAATTCAAAAGCATAGGAAGAACTGAACGCAGTGGCTCTTGGAAAAGGGGAAAGTCAGTGGCTGCGTGTCACAAAAAATCCATCAGTATTTTGTGACTTTTTTCCCTTACCTTCCATCATTCAGAGACGAAAGTGACAGCACCAATTATATATATATATATAAATATATATGTGTGTATAGATAGATCTCCAGAAGAACATTTTGTATCTAGAGATTTGCTGTGAGACCAGTGGAAAGCAACTGAAAGGTATCCAACACTTAAATATCAGCTCATCAAATAACATATCCTGCAAGCTGGTTTTCACTTCCTCCTTTGTTTCACTGAAAGTACACCATGCTAAGTAAGACAAAAATACTAAAAAAGAAAGAAGAAACTTTTGTCATATCAATTCTCATCTTAGGTTCTTCTCCCCCTCCCTAAACTGTTTTGTTATTTTCTATGCAGCTCTAATTATGCTACTATTGTTGGTACTTCCTCCGTAATCATGATACTG
Source organism: Oxyura jamaicensis (assembly GCF_011077185.1). Classification (NCBI taxonomy): domain Eukaryota; kingdom Metazoa; phylum Chordata; class Aves; order Anseriformes; family Anatidae; genus Oxyura; species Oxyura jamaicensis. Next base: position 96,872,447 of record NC_048893.1, read on the forward strand.
CTGCAATGGTATAAAGAGCCCAAACATCAGAGGGCTTGAGATGATGGCCGAGACTTGTCAAAGAACATTAGAAGCAGCAGCAGAGACTGTGCAGAAACTATACTGCTTGTTTGAAATCATATCTAGATAGTTTGCAATATACTGTTAGCAACTTGGTTTAAATATCTGAGATAATATTTAAAATATTTGTTTAACAATACAACACTGACAGTCAGGCTTATGTGACTTATCTAATTATATTGATGCTATGCTGGTGCTCCTGAAAGAGATGACATACTTTTAAGCATCAGCAAAATAAATTACCCTATTGTTTTCTCATCAACAGCCTGCTATCTTCAGCTTTTACAACAGGAATGCATGCTTTCATGAATCTGCATTTAAAAAAAAAAGATTTCAATGAGACAAAAATTATATATACAACATAAATCCATTTTCCAGAACACCTCCTCTAATTACTGAGGTTTCTTTTTATACCTTTAGAGTTAATGCACATGAAAGACACAAGTCTTTGGCTGGTAAGTGAACTCTTCAGAATATCAGTTACAATGACACCTGAAGTGAGTGCTGGTTCTCAAAAGCCATCTCTGCTCTTACATTTCATCTGTTATGCCAGCTTTACTTCAGACAAGATCTGAAAGTGTGCATACTTAAGAAATCTGAATTTATTTACCACTCAAGCTTTCCACTGATATTTTCATCTAAATTTAAACAACTTTCAGTGTAACCAAGCAAGACTCATATGTATTGTTAAAACTATTGTCTAGCTTTTTTTTTTTTTGAGAACTGTCTCCCACAACAAAGCATTTGGTCCAAACAGATACAAATTAGCAAAGGCAAAAACAAGTTCAGTTAGTAAAGATTTCCCAGTGAAGAACAGGAATTTACTAACTAAACTGATGGTTAAAAACAACAGCAAAAGTATGTTCTTTCTCCTAATAAACCACCTGTCCAGCCTCTTTTCTGTCTTTGCACATTCTCTTAACACATTGCAAAGACATACACTTTCACAGTGATGACCGGAAAAGAACGGCAAATAATGCTCATAGTAGTGTTTTCTGATAACTAATCTGAAATATTTGCAGTTCATGGAATTTACTCCATGTAAACACATGCAATGGCAACACCATACAGCTAGCAGCCTTCCCCTTGAAGACTGTGAGAGCAACGGTGAGTGCCTATGATCTTATCTTGATCGAGATACTTCCTGATTGAGGGTGAGCCAGATCTCTCTGGTAGTTTCCGTATAGTACATTATCTGGAATAAAAACCTTTTCCTTGCCAGCAGGCACTGTGCTACACTTCTTGCAGCTGTCTTATCTATTCCAGATTACAAGAAGCCTTTTCATGAGTTAGGCAGGGTAGCAATTTGGAAGCTTTCTCAAAAGCTTGAACTTGTAGACCCACTAAATAAGGCTTAATGTTTATAAACGACATGTCTGAGTAACGCAAAGCCTCTGGAAGAAGCTTTCCTGTCTTTCTGTTTGAGAGACATAGTAGCTTTTAGGTGCCTGGCTGCAAAAAAAAAAAAGGCGATCAGTTGATCTCACAGTCTGGAATGGTTTGTGGCACAGCACAAGAGCCTCAAATACATGGTTTTCTTTTGCACGCAAACCTCAAATATTTATTGCCACTGTAGCTGAATTATTACCTAAAAGATACTCCATAAGATGTAGAAAAACAACAGTTCATCTTAAAACTATCACTGAATTCCAAGGTGTGCTCTGAGGACCACTGACCTTATGCCATCTACCTTTGGGGGAAAAAAAATAAAATAAAATGTGGTTTTTACTCGCATGTTATCTACAAGAAAAATAATAAAGCAGGGCCAGGAGGAGACCTAGGTCTGCATTTCCTTGAGCAAATTATCACAGCTGCTGGCACAAGCCTTTAGAGAAAAAGCTAAACCATCCTTTTCTAAGTTCAAAACAATCTTTTAGTATACAACAAATACCTTGAACTGTAGACTAGTATAAATAAAATAGTCACCACCATAACACCCTTAAGGTGTCGAGGCAAGGTAAGAGTCTATTTTCCTTGTGTTCAACATCATGTGTCTTAGAGCTTTTTGGATAGGAGGCAGATATCTACCAGCACAGTGCCCATATCAGTGCATGAGTCACCACCATATCAGATTCAGACAACATACTTCCCAATATCTAAAGTTCACTAACATTCTGGTCCTCTGCCTGTAAGAAAAATTAAGATCTAGAACTGTTCAGTTTTGGTTATTACACTAATTATTTTATAAAACCTGTCTTATCAAAAATGCAATGACAAGTGATGAAAAATATTAATGAAAGTTGAGCCCAGCAAGTGAAAATCATCAGTACTGCATAATGTAGCATCCAGGCTTAGCCTCCATCAGCCACCTTACAGTCACCATTAGAGTTCTGGCTAGTAGTTTTGACTAGGTGTTGAGAGCACCTATTTTGAAGGGACCTGGACAAACTAGTTGCTCAGTGCTAAAGTATGTTATATTTTTCAGGATGAGAGAGGATAATTTCCAGCACTCCTGAGCTCCAATCCGTGTATTAGAAGTACTGAGTACTTTCTACCTAAGTGTATCATTAGAAATAGTTTTTCCAGTTTCTATTAGTCAGTGATGGAGGCTTATTGTATATCACATCATACATCCTCTGTACAAAATTCTCATGTAGTTTCTAATGCTGAATCTGCTCTTGCAAGTTATTCTTCACTTACTTTCCTTTCTTTGTGTGTACTAGACACTAAAATATTCTCAAATGCAATTTAAGAGCTTATTTGTCATTTCAGTTATTTGAGAGAATATTTTTTTTAGGCACCTCTTGACAGATGGTGACCAAAGTCATCTAAGCTAGTTCAGTGACTGAACAGCTGTAGTCTGCACGGGACTTAAAATTTATTACAACACACAAAGGACCCTGTGGTAAGAAAGTCACAGAAGCAAAGCGGGCTTTTGTGAGCAATGGGAAGGACATAAAGGGAAAAGCTTGCTAGTGTCCTGCATCCTCTTTTGATCAAAAAAGTTCTCCTGGGTTGTTCTGACAGTTTTGTCCAACTAAAACGAAGCTGGTTCCAGCAAAAAGTTGAGCAGAATTCTGGAGGTGTCATTTGTCCTTTCTGGCCTTGACACACAGGCCTGCAAGCTTACTGCCATCAACTACACTTGAAATTCTCTATATATCATTCTGTTTTTCTCATACCTTACCAAAGCCACCATTGAAAAGCGTTAAGATTCCATAAGCTCTAAGATCTACCTATTACATTCTCACCTCTTTTCCCTTTTCCTCTGCTTCTATAAACTATTTGATCTAATTTTAGTATTTGAATACAACATGAGATCACCTTCAATTTAAAGATTAGAGAGCAATTAAAGTCATTTACTGGTTTCTACAAAAGAAGGATAATACTCTAAAAGTCCATAACAGTGTTTATGATTACATCTTATGAGGGGACAGAGTCAGAAGGTAAACTACAGAGTGACATAGCTCTGTATGGTCCTAACCAGGTATATCTGGGCTGTACTTCTGAAAGACTTTCTAACAATACACTCACTACAATAACAGGGTGCTATAATTGATTGTTGTCAGCATTTAACTATTTTTACTTATAACAGGATACTGTCAAAGGACAAGGTTGCCTCTCCAATGTGTCTCCAGAGTTTTAAAAAAGTAAAACTGACTTGTGTTTGCATGCATCCACAACTGCTTGTTATTTCTGAGGGGGTTTCGGAGGGAAGTAGGAGAAAGGCATATCATAAGCTTATGATAAGTAGCATCATTTTTAAGGCATTTCAAAGGGCATAACCCATTTCTCTGTATCCATTTTACTTATCTTCAATAGTACAGGTACCATTTCAATTGCTTCAAGCTTTCAGTGTTTCCCAGTATTCCTGGCACAGTTTTTTTTTTTTTTTTTTTTTTTTTTAAATTTAGGTGCTCTTTTTTAGCTGAAAGCTAACCCCAGAACAGCTGCATCTTCATGAACAGCTGAAACTGTTGATGCAAGTAAACCTGCTGACTATTTAAATGAAAAGAAAATTCACTTCAAAAATATTTTAAGAATGCAAAGTAATCTCTAGCAGGCTTACTGTACCAACCATCAGAAGTCTTATAAAGATGATCTAACTCTACTTGATGGTTTGGCACAAGAACTGAAAGAGGAAAATAGGTTAAGTTCATCAACACATTCACATTTTTGCTGTTGTTTCAACATTGCTTGGCTTAAAAGGCTGCTGAATGTAAGGGCCACGAGTTACTCCAGATTCAGTCTAATACTTCTTTACTTGCAGAACAGGCTTCCTGTTATTGATACAGCTATTGCTGCATAAAGTTCCTGAAATCATTTGTAGATACTACATTCTTCATTCTTGCTTCAGAATGAGTTCATGCTGCAGCACAACACCAGGGTGAAGTTAGTACCCTACTCTAGATTACTGCACATAACTCATGTACCAGTAGCAGTCTCCTTTAACTGCACAGAATTCAGCACTGGATGAATTTACCCTAGCTCTTACCAGTGAGAGTCAGCCTGGACTGAACATTTCCTATTACAGATAGATGAATATTTAAATATTTCATGAAGTCTACATAACATAGCATGGCTATAGTGTGTGAAAATCTATCCATTAAGAACTGCTAAGTAACAGTATTTTAACTTCAAGTAATATGTATGCGATTGCTATTTAAGGAGATCAGTCACTGACCTCCTAGTAAGATTAGATGATTCCCAAGTTTTTTTTTCCCCTCTAAATTCAGATGGTATCCTGCTACAGAGTAACAAGTTAAATGGTTATGTTAAATCAATACTTTTAATGTTTTCTAATTGAAAGTTAAACTAAAGCCTCAGCCTTTATTAACATTGAAAAATAAAATTATACCCTACATATAAAAAAAAAGAAGCTGAATAATAAAGACTACAAGATGAAGCAACTACCATACTTTAAATATATCATGGGCTTTTTATTCTGTGCCCATTTACACTTCTGCGTTTAACTTTCAATTAAGCTAATTTTCAGCATAGGATGACTAATCCTCTATATGTATATAAACCTCAAATCTCAAAAGAGTCAAGTTAGAAAACCTCAAAAACCAACTAAAACACTTGGATGCTTGTTACACGTTTCACAGCTCAGCTAACTAAACTTCAAAACAGATTCAGATTGATGCTTGCAGACAAATGTATCCAGTAAGGCTTATAAAATATTTGCATTACTCCATCTGAACAAGCAATGTTCTCCTGCCGCACCATGTTTTTGTGGTGAAACGTTACAAGCAGTTAGAAAGCATTTCTGCTTTCATAATGAACACTTGGCCACATTTAAGAATCTGTAAAGTTTTTAAATAGCCTGAAAAAAAAAAAAAATGCATGATAGAAATCAGTAATATATAGTGTACAATCAAAGGATTAACTATCAGCTTCAGGTTCTCTAATTATACAGTAATATAGACTGGGAAATTACTGCCAATACAGGGGCTAGATTAGATAGGTAATTGAGTTCAGTTCCTTGAGTTCTGATACTTTAGCCAGACTGTTTTATTATTATTATTAAAGTTTCTTAATGCTTTACAACGCATTAACAGTTTTTTGAAATGACTTGAGTAACATAACTAAATGCAAAAGAATGACCATAAAGCAACAGTGCTCCTACAAACACTCTGTGCTGGAACTCAGAGAGGGAATGCATTGTTTTTACAATAAGGAATTCTTTGGTCCCATCACGACTCTGACCTCAGCTTTCTATAGCATGCTTCACTCAACATACATGCAGAATGCACTTTAATTTCATCCTTGGGTTGTATACACATATCCCTGGTATTTTTAGTAGCACTTTAGATGTATAAAATCTATTCCCTATGCCCTCATCAATTTGAAATTACCGTTTTAAGGCTGATTAAATAAGGATTAGTGCCAATGTTCCACTTATTAGTCTGTGTCTTCAACTGGAACTGATGGTGTAGTATTTGTCAATAACCAGTTCACAGCTTTAAACTCCACAAAATGAAACCTCTGCAAGACAGTCCATCTGTCAGAAGATTTTGTAGCAGGCTCCCATGTAGAAGAAAACCATCTATTACAGGATGATACAAGCTGAAAGTGGCATGTATCACAGCTGTTTGATTACTACCAGGAAGATGACTTGCATCCCCCTTACAGCCCTGTATCAGAATCCAGCAGTGATGGATTGAATTTCCCTTGCTTTAGCATGATGATATATTACCTCCACACTATGTGTAAGAATGGTAAAGTCTGGCCTAAAATTAATTAGGCTTCATGACTAACAGACGCTGGTCTAAGTTGTGATTTCCAGCAGATCTGAATAGCTAGCAAAACACCTCAAAGACCTTTCAAAAGTCTAAATGATATAACCATAATCTGGGAATTCCCCCATAGAGGTATAGACCCTTACTACACAATGGCCTGAAAGACATGAATTAGGCAGGAGGTTCAGAAATTCAATGAGTTTACTCAGTCTGAACTCAGAAATGCCCTAGTTCCCACAAACATACCAGTCCATTTAAGTCACTTCACACAAACAATACATTCCAACCAAACATACTACAAACCGGGATCTTCTAAATTATCCTGTTAGTCTTATAAGTGAAAACATGAAGAATCACATGAAAATTGTTAAATCAGGGTTATTATGGAATAAAAGTGAAACAAAAAGATTTGGATCTGGTACTGAAACATCCCAGCCCCAAAGTGCTGGCAAATATTAGTATATTTCATATACAAGTATCATTACTTCTGTATGATCCCTAATCTCAAACACAACTTGGCCTGGCATGTATTGTAACATATCTTCCCCACCAGCCTATATGCTTTGGGGTTTTATGTGATGTAATACCATTGGTTGTTACAAGAAATGTAAGTTTGACTGCACTCCATTCACACAGCACTTGCATGTCATTCAAAACAACTAGTTTATTTAAATTATTCTCTAAATTTTACAACAGTATATTTTGTATGGCAATTTATAGTATATTTCATAGCAGTTATCAAGATAGGTAAGGTTCAAAGAGCTGGGAACACAGCAACTGCAATTAAAAGGGTTTTAAATAACCATATTTTATTTAAATCCCTAACAGAACTCAGTTAAACAAATTTACTCTTCTATCTACAGCAGATGTATACCTGTGTTTTAATGAAAGACTAAACAACAGTCTTTAATAGCTTTTAATTTTTAAGTTTGAGCTTAAACAAGGCAGGTGAAGAGACAGGCCCTACTGGCAGTTTAACTTGGCAGGCGATAGAGCAATTGTGTTGTTTTAGTTAGGGTCTGGTTTCAGGTGATGCTTTTCTAGCATCAACTTCCCATTTTCATTTCCTATGGAACTCTGTAAACACAGCTGTGTTAAAAAAGAACAAGAGGAATTTTAACTTGCCCTTTGACTGACAAGCATTTTTATACGCACAAAGCATCTAAAGCACTTCTTTGAACTGAGAAAGTAAGACAACGCAAAGAGGTATTGGGTCTCCAGCTTCATTGAATTGAGGACAACAATACTAAGGCAGTGACACTGTGACCTCACACCTAGGGCAAGGCGGCACCAGACGTCTCTCACTGCCAGGAGCCACCTCCACATCTTAAAGACAAGACACAGCTGATGAGCTGCAGGCCAGAAAACACTTGTCTATGAACTAGATAGAACTCAAAGCAGTATAATCCTCCCATTGTTTGGTTTTATAGAGATAAAGAAATCTAGTACGGGTCATAAAGAAAAGGTAAGAGACAACCAATCTGTCTCATGTAATTTTACATGTCTCAAGTAGCTAAGGACCCCCTTTATAGCCCACTGAGGAAAAATACCTCTGTACTTTGGTTTCAACCAGCTGACTTATTTTAGGCACGTTCTCAATGCTGGGATGACTTGAACCCCCAAAATACCATTTTTTTTTTCCATTAAATATAAAAGGACAAAGTCTAAACAGCTATCTTAGATGGCACATTCATGATCAACAGGAAGGAATAAGGAATAGCATGTGAGTGAGCTCCTTTCTCCATTGTTGTGTAAGCTTAATTCTGACAGTACCACATTAGGTAGTACTTGACCACCTTCAATTGTTTTGGTCTAACACCAAGTCACACTTGAGGGACATGAGGGACGTAAGTCAAAATGAGGGTAAGATAGGCACATCTGCCCTTGATATTTTTTTTTATAGGAGTTTCATTGGAGGTTTACAAAAAGGCACAATAAAAGAAACATTTCCTCCCTATCTTCTGCAGTATCATACAGCCTTATCACACAGCCTGTAAATTGCAGCTGTCCTCAAGAAACTGTAAACAAATTGTTCAGCAGGTAGAATGGAGAAATTTAATGACTTAACCACACTATAAAACCTAACCTGATCCAGATGCCTCCACAGATACACAAAAAAAGGATGCTACAGCCTGCAAGAAATATGGATACATTTAAAGGATTTCCCTCAGTACTGGTGGGAGAAAACACAACTGGTAATTGTTTACCTAAACCCATATCTTCTCTAGTATTTCATCTCAAATTCAGAAAAAAAAATACACCAAGCAAAAATGTGTGCCAGCTATATCTAGCTGCTCAACTTATTTTCAGCATTTTACAGCTCTGAATGGGAGGTTAATAGTTACAAATTATCTACATATCTACATAATGTAATTATCTACATAATGCAATTATCTTGCATGCTACCTATGTAGGTTATGATAGCCCCAGGCTACTTAAGTCTCATGAAATGGATCCAGACATGGAAACTTGCTCTCGAGAAGCTTTAACATAACTAGGCAAACTACTTTCCACTAAGCAGGAGGTAGGAACACGTAAGAAGCCCAAATCTAATAGGCTTTTGAACTTAACTTTTTGATACATTGAGAACGTCTTTCTGGTATGAGAAAAAGGGTAATGAGAGTAATAATGAGAAATGACATAGTTGAGTCCAAGACAGCATTTTCTCATCCATTAGGATTTTTAAATCTAAACACAACTTAAACTCAGTGTCTGTAACAAATAGTTTAGTAAATAGCAAAACTAATGAAGCCTGCTTTTCTATGCATTATGCTCTCTAACTCCAAATTACCAGGTAGTCAATGTTTTTATTTTATCTCAGGTCAGACAATTTCTACTGCTCATCTTCATCTGTAACTCCAGGGATAATAGCCCCACAAACAGTAGAAAAGCAAATTTCAACAAGTTAGCTACTGCACCATTTCCCTCCCTTTCACTGAAATGTTCAAAGGTCTCCTGCCAAAACCAGCTCTGTCCATTTGGTAGGGGGCCCAACCCTGGCAGGCCAGCCCACCCCAGGGCACCACTTGCAGAAGACTCACCCAGTCCTGCTGCTTGGTGGAAAGACAGCAAGTCATCTGGGACAGTAGCAAGGTCCAGACTAAACTGACTCAATACGGTGCTCTTTCCCTCCCGCTCAGCTCATTCCCTTGGCTTAGCCTGCCAGCTGGGCAAAAGGCGCTAGATCTGCCAGATGATGAAGAGCTATTTAGGGCAGAACATAAGGCAGCTTACTCACCATCAGCCCTGCTCAATCAGGAACAAACCTTTTGAAGTTACAGTAAAGAGTGAGGTGGTTAAAGAGCATATCTCTGTGCTAATACCATCAAGCATCTAACACTTTTTTTTTTAAAAAAAAAGCTTCTTCAGTTATGACACTGACATGAGACAGAAAAGCTGCTACTGACAAATCCGCATATGATTCAAACAGGCCACATGCATGAAACTTTAGGATTCTTTTGGCACTAACAAAAAACATAATTAAATATTAAACATCTTTTCCCCTATAGAAAACCTGGAATTGGACAGACTCATCTTCCATTCATATTTGCCTTGTAACACATGGACAATACTGACTATGCCAGTGTGCTTAGAGGTTCTGGGCATGTTTTGTGGGGCAGCCCACAACATGCCTTTTCCAGTGCCAACACACCAAACTTGCCACATTCAATAGCAATGTTAATTCTAACAAAGCAGAAGAAGATGAAAAAAGCTCTCCCTGAAATGGGGAAAATCTACAAGTGTTAAGTACCACAATCTGATTTTTCTATGTGCATAACCAGAAAGAGCTACAGTCATGGCATGGTGAGTTGGTCAGCTTAGTGTGTCTGAGTAGCCATATGATGGACAAGGTTCAAATCTTGCTTTCACCACTTAAGGAAGTTTTTTAAATATATATTTTTCCAAATAATATATTTCTCTTCCATATAATGAGAACTTAAACTTCCAGAAAAGGAAACAGCTCACCACTCTATTTTACCTATGCTTTCCTCACTTCTATTTGACTATTTAATATCTTCCTATCCTCAGAACCTGAACTAGATGCCTTTAGAATCCATCAGTGCTTCATACTTCAATAACCTTTCCAGGGATTTTTTTTTCTATGTATTTATTATTCCACATGTGAAAATGGTTCTCTTGATATGTCTTATTCTAAGCCTTCCCTAATCTGTTTTCATTTTTCCCCCTTTTTTTCCTCCCTGCAAGAATAAAGAGTTCATTTAACATTAGCCATCATCTCCCTTAATACAGACGTTTTGCTAAAAAACACCGTAAAATATATTTTTCTTTTTGACTTGAAATAAGCCTCTTAATCTTTCTTCATAAGTTACATCTTTGAAGCCTGGTATTATTTGTGTTTTTCCTCTTTGACCACTTAAGAGGAATTATCTGAAAAATCAGTACTGAAAACGAGCCTGGTGTTTGGTCTAAACACTGCTTCCAATAAATTAATAATTCTATGTTTGTCATATGGATAATGCTCAGATTTTTTTTTTCCTTCCAGTCAGTGTTATATTTTTTATACCTTTACATTAACTTTGCACTTTACCAGGCAGAGAGTAAAAAAAAAAAAAAAAAAAGCTATTTTCTTCTTAAATACTACAGCTTACTATCAGCAACTATCTCAAAGAAAACCAAATTTTAAAACAGGACCTTTGGTGTAATTTTTCCCTACAAAACCCTGACAAAAAGTAATTTTGTTCTTATAGGGACTTTCATTTTTAACACTCCTTACACCTTTATCTTCAATGAAGTTTCTGTATCCCAAATCTCTTTTACAGAATGAAGAGATTACTATCTAAAAGTCTAATGCAGTTTTGTTAATCTAGAAACAGCTGAAACATTGCAGATTTCCCTTGAAGCTTTCGTTTGTTGACACTATATGAGGAGTTCCAGTTGAGAAACAGTTAACAGCAAAGAGACCATGTTTATATGCATGTTGATACAACAGGTCTTTGACTGTGATCATGCCTATGGGCTTGATAGTGCAGCAAAGAAGTATTAAATTACATTCACAAAAGAAAACTATATAGATGGATACAGCTGCTAAATAAGATATTCAAAAGTTGGAGATGCCAGAAATAAGGAAACCTATAAAATCCTTGTATATCATGATACACTATCTAATTCAACAGTAAAATACTACTTTTCCTCATCAGGACTCTTGCAGTGAATGAGCTGATCACTGTAACTTAGTTACGTCCTTATGCATAAATCCCCATACATTGGGATGCAAACCAGTATCTAACTAGTATTATTCTACGTATAAAATAATTACTTTCTTTGTGAGCATTTCTAGTGTATTCCCACTGATGTATTTAAGGACTTCAAAAACACCACAAACTTATCTACTAACAACCCTCATGGAATTAAATTTTGTTTTTGAATCTGTGATACAGTTGTTTTCAAAGTCTTGGTATATGGAATCCAGATGAAAAGCCTACTTCACAAACCTGGGCCATCAAAACTACAAGTTCTCCACATTGGTTTGTAGGAAGACACTTCCATGATTAACGGCTTATATACATTGATCATCTCATTTTGTCTTCATTCATTCTTTATCTCTTTATTTAATTGCAATGTCATGGATGATTTGTCCTTGTTTTAAGCTAAATACCAAAAAAAAAAAAAAATAATAATAATGTTAAACACTGACCATTCAAAAAGAAATCTTATTACTGAGATCTCTTGAAGCTTTATTTTGGACTATGAAAAGCACTGTATCAGCCACAACAGATAACACATTCCTGTCAATTCAAAGCACTCCTTTCCCAAGGATTTTGAAGTTTTTAAAGCTATACTGGGGATCACTCTTAAAGTCAGATCCATAGACATGCCATACCACGCTTCTAAACAAAGAACTAAAGAAAGAAGTGTAACTGAAGAAAGTGTAAAATTGATGCCACTAGTTTCCACTTCACCATACCAACACTTGCTTCAATCATACTTCCATTTGCAATGCAGCTGTTCCACTGGCTAACTAAAAGACATCAATACCAAGCAAAAGGCAGTACTACCTTTATTTCAGTTTCTGATTACACTTTTTTTTCTTTTATTAATGATTTGTAAAAAATTGCTTAACACATGAAGCTGTTGTTATATCATGTTAAATAAATATTACAAACTGGAGTTTGGGGGTGTTGATAGCACTTTATAACTTGCTAATTATGTTATGGATTCACAGATGCTTAAAATAAAATAAACAAAAAAGCATTACTTTTCAATGCATAATCAACTTACCAAAAATATCCTAACCTTCTATAATCTTACCTCTTCCCCATTATTAAAATTAAATTAAAAAGAAGAATTGTTACAGGTTCTGAGCAATTTCACCTTTCGTGCCTGAAGATGTTATTGCTCCCAGCTATCTTGCAGAAAACAGAGGGATGTCTGTTCCAACTCAGCATGAAACAGAAATGGATGTGAACCCACTTCTCAAAGTGCCACTTTTCATTAAACTGTATTAGCCAGCATATTCCCTGGGCACTAACCCCCCAAGAAACAGGGAGGCTGACAGTTCTAGATTCCAATGAGATAATTTCTCATCACACTGAGGCCAGAAGAAAGTATTAAAGAAATCCTGAGGAGCAATCCCTATATGAAAGTTGATCCCTAGGTCAGTATATTACTTGGAGCAATCCTGCCCTAGCCCAGCTTCTGCTTCTGGGATAGGGAAATCTGTTTCAGATGTTCTCTGCTTCCTATGGCCTGCATGTCTTGCTGTAGCCTAAAGCAGATACAGAACATTGGAAACAGCAAAGCAGCCAAAGCCCACTCCTTCCCAGCCTCTATTCCTGCACTGTGCAGACCAACAAAGAATGCAGAGGTAGGGCTTTGCTTTTACCAAGTTATCCTGCCTTTGAAATTTGCTACTTATGCTGAAAAAGGAAAAAAAAAAAAAAAAAAAAAAATCAAAAAAAAAGCACATTTCCCATAGCAAAATACTAAAATATGTTGATTCTTTTAAGAGGGAATGGAAAGAGTAAAAGGAAAGCCAAAACTCAAAACAAAGTGGTGGAAAAAAAAAAGAGAGTACTTAAATTCAATATAGTAAAAGTTTAGAAATGCAAGGGAAAAGTTAAACCTTAGTTTTTTAGCTGACAGGAGGAGTGTTTCCTTAATTCCACCAGGGCTGCAAAAGTAAAGCCCCCCAGAATAGGTCCAATGAACCAGCAAGACAGTTTTCTGGCAGTTGAAACAGCAGCAGATGGGGAAAAGAGCAACATCTTTCAAAACTCAGGAGGAGTCTCTCAAGTCACCAAGAGTTCATAGCTGACTTGGGCAAAGCCAGGCTTACAAACTTCACTCTGAGCACCCTCTCCTAGCTACTCACGACAAGCATGAAAAAGTAAGTGCAATTCTTACAGAGGTGGTATATTTATCTATATATTTTTCAGCTGAGTCATATCCTAGCCAGCAAGTTCCTTCAAGCTTTTATCCCCAGCATATACTCAATACATAGATTCACACTCACACTCACTGGATTACAAACTACTCGTTAGTAGAATCCAGAATTTGAGTCAAATTCCACAAATACCTGTCTCTGGAAGCGTGCTGCACAACAGTTTTCATTTATGTAAGCAATATTTTCTTACAGCAAATCAGATCGTTTTCACTCATAAAGCATCTGCTCACATCTTACAGAAGCCTTAAAGGGCACAAAGATTCCTTTATGATGACACTCAACAAGTTGTACACCAGTAACACACCTACTGCTCGCCCACCTCTGACAGGTGCACCAGTGCACAAGACTAGAACTAAACCAAACTTGAAAAAGGCACAGAATGGATGCTGGGTCCTCAGCACCAGCTGTTTCGAGCTACAGCTTCCTTCCTCTCATACCACACTACTTGCTGGAGATGGCTTTTGATTTCACAGCAGTAACATACTTATGTTTTCATTTTTGTCTTTCCTACACTGTATTAGAGATAAGTCTTCTGATTTCCATCTCTGCACACAAAACCCATGACAGGTACCTAAGAGTTGCTAAAGTATGCAGTACTGGAAAAATGGAGACATAAGCTTTGTGATCATCAAAGAAAGACAAACTAAATCAGGACATTGTTCAAAAGAAACTTTCTAATAAAACTAATTTGTCTTGGATTACATTCAGGAGACTTCTTTAATTTTTATTCAGGCACCTTTTGCATAATACATTCAACCCAATTTAATTGCTAACTAGGACATCGGACAAGCTGTGAAAAGGCTGTACAACTAATTTGCATCAAAACATGAATACAAAACAAATTATTTAAATCCCTCTAGATGAAGGCTTAAGAATTTGTGTAGTATCAAATTCTGACAGCCTTTCCATCTCAGCTGACTGTTTTTAACTGTTTATGTATAAACAAGCGTTTATTATATGCATGTATTTTTATTATTATTAATATTTGATAGCATACCTGATTGCAACACAGTGAGCTGCAATTTCCCAGAAATTTACTAGCATTGAGGAAGCTCTTACAGTGACCTACCTCTTTCTCTAGCAGGAGAGTTGGAACTGCAAGGACATTGAGTTACTCATAACAGAATAAAAGTGAAACCATGCTATGCTTATTATCTTAACACCAATTAGAGTAAACATAACATATTTGTACACTTAGAAAAAAATCAGACAATCTAGAACATCACAACTAGAAGAAGGAAAACAGACAAATAATTAAAGTAAAACCAAAAAAAAAAAAAAAAACAAACACTTGAATAGCAAGAATTGCTGATTTTATTATTATTATTATTTTTTTTTAAGCAACGGGGTGCTTTTTTTTTATTGGAAAAAAACATGGCCTATATCAACCCAAAACAAGTGTTCTGAATCTTTAAATTAAAACCTATTAAAAAGAAACAAAACACCTTTGGACTGAATGAAAAACAATTAATAAATTTTATTTGAATTATCAAAAGTTTATGCAGTTATTTATATATTTAATATGCTTTTGTTTATGGTTTTTGTTTGAGTTAAATAAAGAATGGATAAAGGATGGAAAGACTCAGTAGTCCCAGTAGCCTAGTTACAACATAATAAACAGTCTCCCTCTTTTCACCAGGAAGATCCATTACAAATAACCTTGCCCAGTGACAATCTTCCTACTCCTGAGCTAATTCATATGAAAGAAAAGTGTTCCAACTTCTTGCCTGGACTCCACATCTGGCATTTTGTACTTGAGATAGGCATGAACCAAAATCATGAACACCATTACACTAAGATTTTTATGCTCAAATTGATAATTTTTTGAACCACATACTGATTAAACCTTGTGTTGGAAGTGTAAGTTAATACGAGAGTCAAGTCCTAGGCAGCAATGTTTGAACATGAATTTCTTATGATGACTAATAAAAGAAAGGGACTTAAGAATCAACGAGGTTGGTACATATACACACACAACCAACAAACTGTATAGATTGTATTTAGAAGCATGAGAAAAATAAAACAATCTCTCTTGCTTTGCAGTCTGTAATTGTTACATTTCCATTCGTATTTTCCTTAGAAAAGAAATCCTTTCTTCATTGAGAATTTGGGATACTTTTAACTTGTAACATTTTTTAAAATGTCCTGTTAATATCACTTCATAGTTTGTTTTGCATGCAGATAAACCAAGAATGAAATATAGTTTTGTAAAAAAAAAAGTTCTTACAAGAATGTTCTTCAGAGGCTGTTACTACCTGTCCTATCTCACCCAGTATAAACCTCAGATAAAAGGTGTGTTTAGTAAAAGTCTGAAGTCAAAACAAATTTGCAATTATAGCAACAAATACAAAAGAGATATGACAGAGCTGACATTATGTCTTCATTAAAAACATTTGTGTTTTGCTTCTTTGTACTAAACATGACAAGATGGTTACTTTCAGCTCATCTGAACTTTGTTGCTATGGTGTCAAGCAAAGAAAGATACCACCTCAACCAGCAGAAAAACAAAAAAAAATCCAGGTTTCAGGCAACAGAAAAACAGGAAACAAAACTCAGAAATTACAAGTACTGTCTTTCTCTCATGGAGCTCATCTAATATCTCTGGGAAGCATTAAGTGAAGACACACTCAATATCTGCCTTATCTTTACCATGGAAAGAAGAAAATCTTGATACTGTGAAGGCTTGGATGTTTCTTGTAAAGAGTCTGCACGGTTCCCATATATTAAGAAAAATTTAAGTAGTCAGAACAGTCATATTTACACATGCTCAGCACTACTGGTAATCTAGATCATAACAATCCCAATACCGCTCTATTCCACCTCACTTATCTTAGGTTTGCCTTTCTGATATCTAATTGTTCATCCTTAGAAGGATTCTCCACTCCCTACTTCAGCTTACAAACTACATCCCTTAGAAATGTCTGTAACATCATCAGCCAAAAGGATGCAGCAAGCTAGTAGCCCTACAGTGTGTATATACATCATTTGGCCACCCTACTTGGGAGTAAAGACAAACTTTCAAAAAGCTTTACAGAAAGTTCTAGCAGCAACAGTATTTATTTGTCCTGTAGGAAATATTATATACCCACTAATTCTTAATAATTCACAATTGTTTGGAAAAAAAAAAGCTCTCCATTCAGATTGCCTGGTAAAGTCTGGTTGAGTAGACAAATCTCTAAACAAGGCGCAACTCCAGAGAGCTCTCTGAATAATGAAAACACTATCCATAGACTAATCAAAATGGAAATAACTCTACAAGATGCCAACAAATACTTTATATACAGTCTGCAGTAAAGACCATATTATTACTCAACTTTTGTTTTCCAGTGTGTTTCCTATTCCCATTAGACTGTCTGGAAGACATCCTGGTAGACAAACAGCCATGGGTATCTACAGAGTTGTGTTATTTACCTCAGACTGCCCGCAAGGTGCATGTGTACTTTACTAAAACATATTTACATCTTCACTAGCATACAGTGGTATAGCTGACAGCCAAATACTACTGATAAGATAGATAGCAGCTTGTGAAGACAAGGGAGCTTGCTTCAAAGAAATGTATTTCAAGGCACTGTGTGCGCCAGCTTGTGGTGTCAGCGAGGGCAAGGCAGGTGCACAGTTGCTCCTTCATTTTCAAGTAACTTCCACCCCCCCACAGCTTAGAGGTATTTGAATACGTCTACATTTCTAACTCAGCTTTTACCTCTGAAAATACAGAGACTAGCTAAAAGAATTAGTACTTGTTTCCAGATTCTTGCATCATCTTTCTAACTTGAAGAGTGGTACAATTGTTAAAAGAAGCATCTTTAGTAAACCCTTCTGAATACATTTATCCTTTCTTGTATGAAGAGACTGTAAGAATCACGGGACTTCAAGTCAGCTAGTATTCTTCTGAAGGACATGTTTTCAGGCTCTCAATGGGCACTTTTTCTTGCTTTTGAAACACCTGCAATTACACAAAGAAGAAATAAAAAACTTATCCCCCTAGAAAAACACAGGAGAAAGGGGGGGGGGGGACACAACCAAGGAGGCCAGTAACTAGCAGATTACTCCTAGGATCAATAGCGGGCCCAGACACCTTAGAGGCCTTCACTAACAATCTGTACGATGGGGCAGAGGGTAGCCCCTATTCACACATGACAAAACTGGAAGGAGTGGCCAATAATGCCAGAGGGTTGTGCTGCCCTCCAGAGGGGTATCAGCAGGCTGGAGAAGTGAGCTGACAGGAACCTCATGAGGTTTGACAAGAAGGGCAAAGAGTCCTGCACCTTGTGAGGAACCACCCCATGCACCAGCACAGATAAGCCACTCATCTGGAAAGCAACTCTACAGAAAAGGCCCTGAGGGTCCTAGCAGACACCAAGGTGAACAGGAGCCAGCAGCGTGCCCTTGCTTCAAGGGAGACTCTAATGGCATCCTGGCTGCATTAGGAGCAGCGCTGCCAGCAGGTGGAGGGAGGTGAAGCTTCCCCTCTGCTCCAAACTGGTGAGGCCACGCCTGGGGTGCTGGGGCCAGTTCTGGGCCTCTCAGTGCAGGAGAGAAAGGGACGGACTGGAGAGAGTCACCGGGCCACACAGATGGTGAAGGAACTGGAGCACCTCTCCTGTGAGGAGAGGCTGGGAGAGCTGGGACCACTCAGCCTGGAGGAGATTCAGGGGGATCTTGTCAATGTGGATAAACACCTGAAGCGATGGGGCAATGAGGATGGCACCAGGCAACTTGGTGGTGCCCAGTGCCAGGACAAGAGGCACTGGGCATGAACTGGAACACGTGAGGTGCCAGCTGAACATCAGAAGCGCCTCCTTACCATGTGGGTAGCTGAGCACTGGCACAGGTTACTCAGAGACATTTGAGTTCTTGAAGACATTCAAAAGCTGTCTGGACATGATCCTGCGCAACCAGCTCTAGGTGGCTCCACTTGAGCAGGGAGCTTGGAACAGATGACCACCAGAGGTCTCTGCCAACCTCAACCATACTGTTTCTATTAATTCTTCAGGCCAGTGTCTAGGATCCTGCTGGGAAATGCACAAGGGATCTCCACCTGTACCTGCATCACCTCTTCATTTTGTCAGCTGAAACAGGAGATGAATCACATTCCATATTTCCTTCCACAGTCCTTCCCAGGAGCCCTGCTCTCCTGTCTTAATCAAAACACAGCCAGGGAGAGCCCAAGATCAGTACTGGTTTGTCATTCTCAAGAAGGAATTTTGTTGGGATAAATTAATTGTTACTCCAACAGCATCAGTAAAGGGAAGCAGTGGCAGGACCTGGCCCTGCTTTGTACTAGTGTGTACTAGGTGCAGATCCCAGAACTGCTGTGCGCTAAGTCTGCCTGGGGAATAATGAGATGGGAAAGGCACTGTTAGCCTTTGCGGCAACACAGAAAGCTCTTTTGCCACTTAACACTACTAGTGTCACAATAATGTTTTGACATCCATGCAAAGAAGAATTAACTGTAATAAGCCATTTTGAACACCCAGTTATTAAAAATATACAAAAGCATATCAATACTGACATGTTCTGCAAACACTGTGCCTGAAGCTCCAGAACTTCTTTGAAGAGTCTTTCTACATAGTGTTCATACCGGTAACATCTGTGGATTTTTTTCTCCAAAACAAATTAATACAGTTAAAGAGTTATCACTTCAATGCAAAACCATCCAAGTGCTACATATATTGTACACATACTAAATGTATAAAAATTATTTTTAAAAAATACTGAAAATTGTGACTATAGAAAAAACACTAAGCCACATCCTATAACTTGGAATCACAGGTCAAAAAATAACAAAAAAACACACAGAACCACACAACAACACAAACTTAACTTCTTAATTCGCAAAACCAAGGACATTACCAACAGTAGACATCTATGCCAAGGTTGTGGATTAGTTCAGAGCAGCATTAAGCAAATAATTTAATAGAAACATGGAATTTTAGCTACAGTCCATCCCTAGGTTTTCTAAACTTTGTGACATGGACTATTTATTTCTAGTATTAATTCTTGTTTGCCTAGAGAGGAAAAAAAAAAAAAAAAACAAACAATTAAACAGGAAGTCTTCTGCTTACAGCAGCCACAATGGACGCTAACCTTAAGAGTTCCTGAGCAGACTACAACTTGTCTCTGTTTCCCATAAATCTGAAGTTCATTCTCTTCAGGGGTTGACGGTAGAATAGCTCCTTAAGGAAAGCTGAATAGATTTGTTGGTGCTCCTTAGTTGGTTTGGGTGAGGGGTTTTGTGCTTCTGTATCTTAATATCTATATTCATATAGAATGCGTAACATCACAGTGGGAGAAGTGTGATCTCCAGCAAAGCAAATTTCCAATAGTTTTTCAGTGCCATGGTTACACACAAACATTCAGGTGAAACTGAAGGATTCATTTCTTCCTGGTGCCATAATTTCTTTTAGCATAAAGAGGCTAGTTTTCTTCAAATAGTACTTCATTGTCTTTCATGTAACAATCTAAGTTGATTTAGCAAACTCTGCTTAATCAAAACTTAAGTTATTCAGAAGGGCAAAAGACTGTAGTGTATGCAGGGCCTATTCCTACATCAGCAGCAATTGCACCTCTAACAAGGTCAGAGAACACCGTTCCAGAAAACAGAAGTTAGGTACTAAATCATTTACTGGGAGAACATTGATTACAGACATTCAGTTTGACAGCACTTCGTTTCCTTCCCGAATGAGATTGTCAGAAACAGAAAGACAATGTAATAAATAAAACAGTAGACTTTGTGGCACAAATTAAAAAAGACTTCAAAAATATGATTTTGCATTTATTTGGCCCTACTTCCTCGCGTCGCTGACCTGGATAATTCAGCCCTTAGAGCTTTCTTCCATGCATGATGTTTGAAGTCTTTTACTGGACCCAGCATGCAGGTGATGCATGTGGTAGAGGATGCCAAATTTTGAAGCCTTCTTCCCTTGCCCCTCCAACATCACTGATTTGCTGATCCTTCCTTGGCAAGTCTTATCTTGTTTGATATTACCTTTGATAATAACTTCTCACTGACTCATCAAGTCTTCTGTGATACTCCTGCCCTTTTAGCTACTGTGGCTCTACACCTGACATAGACATGAACTCACAATATTATGGGTAAGATTTAACCCCTTCTAGAAAAAAGGTCCAATATTTTTGTCTTATCTGCCACTTTGAATTGTGGCAGACCAAAATACATCTCAGACCTTTTCTTCTATGGTTACATAACTTTAGCTACCAAAAATCTGTCTATTAAAGGATGCAATAGAAGGAACAGAAACCAAATGTGTTTCCTCACTTAGCTGAAGAAAAGTCAAATGTACTAGACCTGTGTTATCCCAATGAAGCTAAGAGCAGCCTTAGGATAGCGAAGACTCAAGCCATCACTATTTATTACCATATCATAACTGAATAATAGAAGAGAAAGAAAGCAAACCCACCTTTGCTAAGTCACACATGCACAAAGAACTTGATACAGTAATGAGCTCTAAGTAAGTCGACTTTACTTCCTCTGAGGCTTGTTTTCTACTGTAGGGAAATAGCTGTCCATCTATGTGGAATTATTTGAAAGCTTAGGGCCTAAACTCTCTATAGCCGAGACAGACACTGACTCCATCCAACTCTTACACAACACACATGGTGAGCAAGCATTTCTTTGGCCTTTACAAACAGGTTTGGCTGGAAAACGAAGAAAAATGATTTGAATGAAAAACGAAGAAAATTAGTTTCTGGCAGAGATTTTATATGCATGAGATCTGATTTATTTTGATAAAATTAAATTTTAAAGACCACATCTTTCCAAAAATGACTTGGTTCCTATAGAGGCAACAGACCTAGAGGGATGTCCTTGAAAGTACAAGACATACGGATAGGGGTAGAGATGCCATCTGCACACTACATGAGACATTGTAAACACCTTCCAGTTTAATTACATATTTTAGTGCAGGTACTAAAAATAAAGATACTATGCAGAATATTAAGCCTACTGAAACAGAAGAACAACTCTATTTTCTCCAATCATCTCTTTTCCATATCGTTTTGCTTTCTCCAGAAGCTCTCCTACTAACCTCATTCCTCCAAAAGCTAGCCAACAACACAGAAGTTTTATCAGAGACTATATACCCTACCTGCTTGAAGTTCTTACTGAACGAACTTCACCAGTTTGACCACTCATCCCCCCCCCCCCAAAAAAAAAAAAAGACTCTTGGTGAAGCAATACTTCCACTTTTGTCTTTCTATAGTGCTTAGGCAGCAGTTGCATGAACACAGGAGTAAGGACAGTGGGTACCAAGCCGTTAAGACAGCCATCTAGGATGGATTTGTTCTTCCCCTTCTTCCTTTCCACATACTCCACAGAAGTTTGTCATCTCTAAACCCAGAAGTACTTAAATTTTCCTTTATCTGAATGAGACTGATTCAGATCTCCCTCCCTCCTTCCCCCCTTTTCTTTTTTAAGAGAAGTATACAGCATTACTAATACTGTGCTGTAAAGTGCAAAGAGCAGTTGCAGGATGGATTAGAAATTTCTCTCCAATAATTTGCTGCATCTTGTTTCTTAACAGCCTAGGACCCTGTAAAAGTGCTACACAGACACAAAGTGGAGAAAAAACTCCGGAATCCAAAACCCAGACCTATCTACTGCAATTTTGCCCACTCCCTCAACAGTTCACAGAACTGCAGTCAGCAGCATATTATAAAATTACATGAGAATAAGAAAGCTGGCGGTATCCTCCAAACAACCCATGAGTATTTCTTGAGCAGTGACAAAGTATATTCATGAATAAAAATCTTGTTTCATTGGACTAAGTACAATCTTAGAAACTAGGTCAAAAATCTATACACATTGACACAGAAGCAATTTTCAAAGGCTGGAAATGTCATTGCCTATCTTGATTTGTAAGTGTCTGGGCAAGCCTCTGTGCATAAACAGGTATCTAAGCTGCAGCATGAACTGCAGAGCTCTCAGCAGTCAGGTGACAGCAGTGATATATTCCAGCAGAAGGATGAAGAAGTTAAACTAATGCATTTCAGTTATGTGTATTTGCCATTTTGACTTGTGCTTAAGTGACAGTATATGGAATAATAGAAGCTAATGTCACCAATTTTGGATTTCACCATTTCAGGAATAGGACATCTGTTATGATCCATTTATACATATAAACATATTAGCAAACATATGTTTGTAAGTATGCACATACAAACAAGTGAAAAGGGAAGGTCTATCATTGTACTCTAGCATATAGCCTGAGTTTCTCTCATCTCCTAGATTCTTCCTTATTTTCAGTACACCTCCCATCCCCAAACTGCATTCAGTTTTCTTTCCCCCTTTACTGTCACTTCACCCTTCTATGACCTTTTTTTTTTTCTCCTCACAACATATTTGGGCTCCAAGAACATTTGGGCAGCAGACAATTTTTGTGTCTTAACTTTGATGTCTTCATAATACAACTGTTTTAGTTTCTAGAAAGTTTGAAATAGGGGCAAACAAATTTGGACACCCTCCAAAATAACTGGAAGGCAGGTAGAATTAGTCAGTATAAGCTCCCAGTATAATATAACCAGTATTATGAGAGGGTGCCCAATTTCACCTTACTCACTATTCATGTGCAAAAAGAGCTATGAGGCTGGACAAGGAGAAACAGCTGCAAAAGATTTACGTTATTTATTAGCCAACATATTTTGATAAGCACATAGGCCAGTTGGGGTATTTCAGGGAAAGTTTAGGAGAAACCAAGAAGCGTGCAAGTTTTTTTAAAAAAAAGTTTTCAAAATCAATTACCTCAGGCCATATGTAGCAGGTCAGGATATTTTAATCAAGCAAAGAAAATGGAAGCTACAGATTGTTGTTCTTTTATTTTAGGAAAAAGAAAATTGACACATTCTTCTGTAGATCTCTAATTCCAGATTAGGCTGATTATGCATTCATGAACTGAGAATTCTCATGCAAAGTGAAAAGTTGAACTGCTAGATCTATTTGCTGGTTTTAGGTGTATTCCGGTATATTCAAATAGTAATTGCATACAGCAATTATACCCATTAGCTGACTATCGGACATACTTGAAAGATATGATTGTTGTAATTGACTTTTTTCCCTGTTTCAGTGAAAGCCAATTCAGTATTGACTAAAAGAACTTCCTTGTTCTAATAGTTGCACAGTTTGGTAATTTTAAAACAAGAACTCTTTAAGGCCATTTATCTATGGTTTTAATAAAACATGAAGGACTATATCAGTATGATTTATGTACGATGTAAATTGCAATCTGGTCTTATCTACAATGCAAGGTACATATTTATATTCAATAGATACTCTATTCTGTAGAACTGCATAAATCTACCCCCTCAGAGGCAGCCTTAGCTCAGAGCAAGTCATTAAAAAAAAAAAACACCACCACTAAATAGAAATCAGTCTGCTTCTTTCACTGACATTCCAGGTGGAAAAGTAATAAATTAAACAAATCAAATAAAAACAAAAAACAAACAAGGGAATGGACAAAGGCACTGTATGTTGAACCTATATAAAAAAAATTTCTATGTTGATTTTTTTTTTTACACAAAGTTCTGTCAGCAGAAGGTGCCACACCTCCTTCAAAGTCTTTCAAGAAACACGCAGAAAGGAAGTGGAAACACCACACATACTGTGTTGTTCTGATCCCAAACTCTCTTGGTTCATATAAGATCATGACATATGAATGACATAATGACAAGGAGATGTAATGCATAACATCATGGTTTAGACTCTTTCTCCTGATCTAGTCACCACCACTTTGAAGCCTTAAATGTTTGCTTTGGTTACAAACAATGCTGGGCAGTCTGACAGGCAGCAAAATCTCCTTTGCTTACAGGCTTGGGAGGGAACCTAGCGAAGGCCACAGTAGGTAGCCTGTGTCAGAATTCACAGCCTCAGCTAAAGACAGACCAACAAAAACAACCTACAAAACATGGACCTGAAGCAAGCCTGAAAGAACTACCAAGACCACCATTTAAGCACTCAGTGGCATAATTTTTTCCAACTCTCATAATATTGAGAATTATAAGCAATGTTGAAAAAAAAATCTTCATGAGTTAGTTGTTCAGCAGCTGAATGGCCTATAGCTGGAGTGACAGTTGTTCACGATCCTACACTGTCAGACACAATACCAGTTTCTTTAAATTGATTAAACTCATTGCACTCAATCTTCAGCTGGTATCTGTAGCCACAAGAGTATGCTGTTGGGCACTGGAGTGTAGTTAATATCTCGAGATAGTTGAGTAAATATTTTTATTTGCTGATGTGAGCCATTGGTCAAGCTATCAGTAAGTGTTCAACAAGACTATGTTCAACAAGACTACACTTTGTGATTTTATTAAATACTTTTGAACAGTTTCTAAAACAAGCTGATTTCTGTAACACATTATTCTTAACTGCTGCTTAATAAAAAAAAAACACTTTTGTTTTAATACACCTTCCAATTCTTTAGCAGAAGAAATAAGTTAAATATTTTAAAGTGTTTTTATTTTTTATCCCCCCCCCCCACCTTCGCCCAAGTCAAGTGAAATCTGGTCTATTCAAGTACTCTGTCTATTGTGAATATCAAAATCTTGAAGTACAATTACACATCTACCATTTCTGTAGCCTTTTAACTGTATAATCTGGAGAGGGGGAAAAGTTACAGAGGCTGAAAAACTAGACAATACATTGAGGGAAACAGAAGTTATTGATGTACTTAGTTATTCAATTTGTTGCTGAGAAAAAAGGCCTAGAAGGATTATCTACCAGATTACATTCTGCAAACGGACACAGCTCTGATCAGATCTATATCCTTATTGTGCTAAGAGATGTAAAAACACTTCTGAACCCTAAATAGACTATAACCTGCTGCAACAATGTATAGCAAGCAGTCACAAAGCAAAGGGAATGCAGCAAAGACAAGTAAGTAAGCAAGTATAAGGAGGAGTAAATAGCAACTATGTATGCTTGCAAAGACAATACAAAGTCTTCTTTGATTAGAAGATACCAGAAATCCCTCATGGATAAGTAAGTAGCAGATATCAACTCAAATTTCCCTTAAGATTCCCACAGAAATAGGTAGTGAGCAGAGAGAACAGGAATGGACTTGCAAAGCTTTTGATGAAGTATTCCCATGTGGAACTGTACCATGGCAAAAAGAAAACCTAGGAATGGGGGGCAGAGAGTGGTGTGACAGTCAGAAGAGAACACTATGAAAAATGCTGTTGGCAGTACTGGAGTTCTGATTAGATTTGTGACCAATCAGGCCAAAAGACACTGGAGGTAGAAGCTGCAAAAATGAGGCAAGAGAACTTCATTAGAAACTTAGATACTAAACAAAGAAGAAAAGAGAAAGCTTCTGGGAACCAGAAAGAGAAAGTGAGCTCCTGCTTCAGTTTGCACATGCTATCTCAAGCATCAGGCTTTCCTCCACATTTTATTATTTTGTCAGACGGTGGAGCAACCTCTATGGAAACTTATATTGATTACCAAGACCAGACCCTCTTAGACGTAGTATTGGATCTCCCTGAAGAGTTCTGGCAGGCAGCATTAGCTAGTGGGTGGCAGATACCTTGATTCTGCCAGCCCTTCCATGATAATGCATATGCCCCCCACATTAGGGATATCACAGCCATTACATGCAGAATTATGCAGAGCCATCTTTGTCACCACATTAAAAAAAAATCTCATTTAAAAATCATTGAGAATTACAAGGAAAAGACATGAACAAACATCATATTAAACCCATCATTAAAAGTTACACTTAACAATGAAGATCAAAGACAAACTTAGCAGCTCCAGCATTACACCTAGCTGGGGACTTGGCTAACTGGCCCTTCCCCAGGTAGGGGTACACCTTGAGGAGCTCTGTCTTTGCAAAAAGGGAGTACAAAAGCATGTATTTCCAGCTACCCCCAAGCAATTGGTTTCAATGACCTGCCCCATTTCAGCCTAAGAGAACAGACCCTGCAAACCCCTAGGTGTTTGTAATGACTTGGGTTAATGTGACCTTTCGGTCACTTCTGCTTAGCCTTAACTCCACACTAAAACTTGTAAAATCAGCAATCAAGTACTTTCAATTAATGCACACTCTCAATTTTTAAAAAGGTGCCTTCCTATATTTGTGCAGATACCTTAAAATAGCCATTTTAATTAACACTGCATAATTTAACAAATATAAATCTGTAAGCAAGTTTGTAGGGTTGATGTTAACTTGTCAACAGTTAAAACTACTCATCATTTATAACCCTTAGCTTGCTCCAAGCTTCGCATAAAGTTCAAACATTTAAGGATCACTTTGCAAAACCCCACAGCCCCTTGATTTTGTCAGCACTGGCAGCCATGCCTGTCCATGCATACTGTGAATGACGACTAGCAAGGGAGGAAAGAGTTTATTGTCTAGAAAATTAGGCCCTTTTATTTGATAGATTAGTATTTTCATTTACAGCTGATCATTTGGCAGCTCACACACATCATCTATTGAGGGAGGTTAATTAGAATAGCTTTGTGCCCCAGGTGAACACACAAGATCTGTGTACATCTGTAAACATACACAAATTTAAAATTTCAACAAAGTTCTTGACTTGGTATCTATTGCTCCTTCTTGCTTTATTTTGGTATACCTAATAAGCATAAGTAATATGCTGCACATGCAATTGACAAGTTAACTCCTACAGTATAAAATTTATTCCTCTAATAACAATTGTAAGTCATAACTGCTAGCACAGAAACATACAGTAATGATGCTTTCAGTTACTTATCTCTGTACCAAAGGATTTTTCTACTTTCCTGATGACAACAAAATCCTTGTCCAGTACATTTATAACACTGTCTATTAAAAGCATGAACTATTTTTTATTAGTTTTTACAGTTGTTTAATATAGTACAAATATCAATATTGCACAGCTACAACAAACACACAAGTAACTCAAAGTACACTGGAAACACAGATGTGTATAATTATTCTTTAACAAGCTTATTGATTGCAGTAGACAGATTCAGCTAATTGCCAAAAGGAAGCTTGTGGCAGAGTACAAAATAAAAAAAAAAAGCATGCCTCAAAATTCTTCTGCTTTTAATGCTAGTACATAGAAATGTAATAGTATAAATTGCTTTATATCGATGTGTCCCAACCCACTTAAAAAATGTTCCTATCCAAGACTTACCCTTGGCAATCAATTCTAAAATGAAATAGTAAGCTACTTCATTAATCTTACAACAGGTGCCAAAGATTGAACCTCAGCTACTACACATTTCAGCCCCCATAAAAACATGAGCCTTAGAAAAGGATTCCCTGCAGATTGCTGGGGAATGTTAGCCTACCTCACAAAGGCTCTGTAGAGACATTTCCCTCTGAAACCAAGGCCCCCACTCTGTTTCTTTTAAAATTGATCATGGATCATTTTAAATAGGTGATCTGCAGTAAGAGAGCTCTCACTTATACAGCTAGGCATCAGATAAGGTTTGACACAGGCAGGCAAGAAAGGAAGGAAGCTCTATAACCACGTTTCATGAAATTGAGAAGAGACACAATGCTATATGATGACCGTGGCTTCTAAAGAAAGGGAATAAGGGCCAAGAAATCACAAAGCTTCAATAATAGTATAAAGACAGGTTAAGAAATAAAGAGGGGAGGGTCTACAATTTCCTCTTCTTTTTGTGGGCAGATATCTGGGCCCTCAGGATAGCTATCTCACTTTTTTCGTTCTGTGAACATGGAGCTCTCAGCCTCGTACAAACAAGCAGCAAGCAGATACAAAGGGTTCAAGTGCTGCAACAGCACAGCTTCCAGTACCTATCAGGTAGTCTAAGGTATCCTGATTGCTCAGGACAGGGCACTTTTTTTTTCCTCCTGTTCATAAAATCTTGACTCACTGACAGACCTCATTTCCATTATTTGTCTTTTACTTTTTTTCCAATGCATCCAAATTTTGTCTAGCCAAAATACTTTATAACAAGTCATAACAGCTGAATTCTAAATAAACTGAATTAGTACTCCATTTTGTTCAGCCCAAACTAATAAATTACCATCAGCACCTACATATCTGTGTGATAAAACTAAATTCTAACACTTATTTTTTCTTTGCAACGTTTTAATATATTTTTTTTTTCCTCCAGTTCCTTCATTTTAGATCCCCCTTTCAGTCATTTCTACTTTCCAGCTTACTTCACAGAAAATATATTTTCCAAATATTTTTTCCCATTCTACAGCTCTCTTACCTATAAGCATATAATCCATCTAAATCTATGATTTCACTTACCAGGCATTAAACTGTCAGAATTCACAGATTAAAGGTAAGAAATCCCTCAAAATGACAACTGGCTCAGCCCTTAGCCCAAGGTTCACAAAGCTGCCACAAAATGAGGCTAATGAACCTCTCTTAAGGGGCATACGTCTTTTTATAGGGATCATACAGAAGGCACTTAGCCTGAGGGCCCAGTCTTCCCAGGTGCTTTAAATCACTTTGTGCTTGGCCAAGCTGTTCTAATTCCCCCCTTTATGCTGTATAGGAATACCTCACACAGAAGTGTTTGAATTGCTTACAGATACTTTCAATTAACGTCAAGAGGCACACAATTATAGCTGTGAGGACTTACTACCTTGCCTTTTTATTTCTTCCCCATTCTTCCACCCTGCTTTGAGTTTTATTGAAATACACAACCTGACAAGGCCTATGGTATCGTTGGACAACTTAAATTCTGTTGATAATAAAAGCTGTTTTTAGGATTCTATCTGGGTATTTTGACAAGCATGTCAAGAGAGTTTCTACAGGGGGAATTTTTTGATTTCTGGAGTGAGGGAGGCCTGTAGCCCAACTGAGAGTCATCTTGAGGCAACAGAAACCACCATGAAGTGGTGGTTTTCCAAGGTGTCACTGCTGTGATTTAGCTGGCCATCTATTAATCTGAGGTTTAATGAAAGCAAAACTATGTCCCTAAATAGCTAAAACACAGTAGACATCATAGTATTCCTATTCTAGCATGTTCACAGTAAGATCTAATCCTAACACAAGCTGGAATTCAAACTGTAGGAAAAAAAAAAAAGGGGGGGGGGGTGGGCAAATGAAATGGGAAAATCTAATGATGTGATTTCACAATGAAATGTAAACAGTAATACCAAATGGCAACACTTGCTTCTAGTCACTAAGCTGCTGTATAGCTCTGTAACTCAATACAGTTGTTGCCACTGCTGGCATAGCCCACAGGCTTTGTACCAATGCTGCAAGGCCTCAAGACAGGGGCATGTCAGCTTTTGCCTAGGCTTGTTTTAGGCTTGCCTGGAGCTATATTTTTAGCTTAATAAACTGTAGTATCAACTGTTTAATTGTCAAGTAACAGTTACCTGGCTTAGTTTGCCCTAGTTTTGTACAATGGTGTGGTATAAATCTGACTGCTCTTGGAATTTTGATATATTTTTACAACAAATGGATAACAGTAGCAAGTTGTTATTTGTCATACAGCAATCTAGGAACCTGGAATAAAAATGCAGCATGGAAGAGTGCAGGCATAGGATGGTAGCAGAGGCATTCAAGATACAGAGACCCAGAGCTGTAGAAAATCTTCAGCAGTCAACTACCAGTCACTAAAGGAAGCAACCTTGGGAGCTGGATCACAACAAACATCCAACATCTGTAAAACATACCACCTAGGATGCAATGTGGCATCCTAGCACACTGATGACAGCAAACCAATGAAGAAAGAGCAGGATGTAGAGTATGTTACAACAATTTACTGAGGCAGCCTGAAGGGAACTCTAGAGCAAGGGGGAAAGCAGCCAGTGACAGGACTGGGGATGCCAATGACCCATTGCTGCCCACCCTCCCCTCCACTCCTGCTTTACCTGAGTGAAACTGCTGAGGCCCCACAGAGGCACTGGAAGGGAAAGTATAACACTGAAGCAAAGGGGCAGATACTAGGCTGTGTGTGGAACAATTTTAACTGCATTATTATTGAGACTTTTTTTTTGTTAATATTGTTGTTCTGCTTCTTTTGCATATAACAATTAGAGCTCAAACAATAATAATTCTTTGATTAGGCCGTGAAGAATTCTTTTTGACAATAAACTCCCTGCTTTGCACATCAGGGTGTTTCTTTCAAGAATTAACAAATTGCAAGAACTGCAGTGTAAAACTCATAGAAAATGAACTGGCAGAGATAACCTTGACCTACAAACAACTGGAACAATATCTCACTTGCTTCCAAAAGCAGGTAAGACTCTTTCTCCTCTATCTTTTTAACAACTCTAGTTGTCCTTATAAGTATATTAAACAAATGAGTACTGTAGGAGTTCTACCCCACCACCACCTACCCACTAAAGATTAAGTAATCTCTATGAAGCTTTCTGCTGGGTATTTTCTAAGAGTGATGGCCTCCTCTGTATGCATTTGCCCTGAAGTAGAGACATAGGGTAAACCAGCTTCGTATTGGCTAAACACCTCTGACTGAAACAAATATCCATGAGGTGAGAACGATGAATGCTTCAAGCCCAATGGAAGGCAATGACATATAAAACATTTCATTTCACACAAAGAATACATTTAGATGTTAGGATAGCTGTCAGCAACCATGAATCCATACCATCTATGACTAAGCCAGGCAATATTTTTATTTTAATAGCATTACACAGATGTTCTGAGAAACACTGCTCGTATCTAAGTCATTTAACAAATTTAAAATTAGACACAAA
This sequence comes from Oxyura jamaicensis, assembly GCF_011077185.1. Classification (NCBI taxonomy): domain Eukaryota; kingdom Metazoa; phylum Chordata; class Aves; order Anseriformes; family Anatidae; genus Oxyura; species Oxyura jamaicensis. The sequence goes on from NC_048893.1 coordinate 96,903,745, forward strand.
AGTATTTTCAAATTTGTTTTAGCTTTGTTTATACAGATTTTGTTACTGTTATTCTGAACCCAGTCACATCTTGAATAAATGCAGTGAAACAGATTTATGAGAACAATGCACAGCGTAACTCACTTCTGCTCATTGGGTACTCACTGTAGGGATAAACTGAAGCCATCTGTTTGTTACTATTCCTGCCATCATGAGGCCACATACATATTTTACTGTTTTCTATGTGCAAAATTATCTGACGCACCGCAGCACCGTTTTCTGCTTCGTGGAAGATGAGGTGAGCAGGCCCTGAAATCCTCTATTACAGCAGGGCATGCCTGAGATCAGCATCAGAATACCATGAGCACAGAAGTGTAGTCAGTGCCCTAGCTGGCATCTGCAATGAAAAGACCCCTCATTTTTCAACAGTGTCTTAATCTTCACAAGTGTAATTACAGCATTCTTCAGTAATGGTAAATACAAATTACACTCTGTTCTGCAAGACAAAGATAAGCTCTTTTTTGTGTTTCAACAAAAACAACAACAACGGAAACAAAATAGGAAGTGAGATTGTAGTAAGAAGATATTTATCCCAGCCTAAATATTAGCTTTATGTAACACTTTTTAAAGTACCTGCACAGAAACTGTATGTTCCTCAGCTCGGCATCCTAACAATCATCTTATGAAACTACATTGGAGACAATATTTTTTTTTAATTATTTTTATTTTTTGCAATACTCTTTCATGGCTATGAAATATCGGCCTTAAGTCTCAATGAAATCTTGACTGTGATTTGCAAACGTGTGTTAAAGACGAGTAATAAATTGCATTCTAGTTACTAGCTTAATTATTTGAATAGTTCACCTCATCTTTTCTTGGTTAATTACTGATTTCCATGTTATGTAATTGAAATTATGGTTAAAAAAAAGAAGTATCCAGGGTGTCTAAAATTGCCATGTTAGAAATCAGAGGCCCTTTGTATTCAATTAAGTTTCATTGAAGCAGCCTGTTGCTTGACATTATTGGGGGAGTAACACAAGTTCACTATCATAGACCAGCTAGCAAGCAAGAAACTTCTACATTTGAAACTTAGGAGTGTCATGCTTCCTTCCAGAATTATTTAAATGGAGATTTGCCACAGTTTCCAGTCTATAAACTAAATCCCAAGAAGTCCTATCTAATCCTCTTTTTTATTATTATTTATTTTTTTAGCTAGCAAAACAAGTTTCAGTCTTGGTAATGTGGTTACAATCTATTTGTATATATTGTTTATCACAACAAATAGAATTTATAACAAAGCACAGAGCAATAAAAATACATTTCACACTAGTTTTTTATATATCTATTATTGTTGAGACAGGAAGTCACTTATCCTGCCTTGCAGAACATTTAATCCTTTTTACTATTCAGATCCAACGGGATTTAAGGACGTACAACATTTCATAGGGCTGGACCTGAAAGCATTCCAGGCAAAAAAAAATATCTTAACCAGCTTCACAGCCCCAACAGCTCTACTTCTGGAATGCTTTTATCTATTATTTTTAGAACTTGTAATTACTCATTTTCACATACTCATTTCTAAAAACTGCCAAAAAAATTGACAAACATGTAAAATATACTGTTAAAAAAAATAAGAATAAATGAGAGGGATATGATCCCTTCCCATTATTTTTTAATCATGTAAAAAGTGGGATTGTTTTGTATGGAGGACATCATTTCTTGTTCACCAGTTCAAGCCATCAGAATGATATAGACCTTGGCCATGGTAATTTCTTCCTTCTGCACCCTTTGAATGCCTTGCAAGTTTTGAAGAAAGTAAATAGATTGGCAAGGAAAGTGGTGCTTTAAAACACATACAGAGACACAGGGACACACAAATCCCACTCTATCTGGGGGGTTGGCTGTATTTGATCTGAACCACCCACTGCGCACCTCCTGTTTCAAACCTTTGGTACAGGCATTAGTTAATTCACTCTGTTATGCAGTTTTAGACAATAGACTATTTGAATTTGGTCTTAGTTTTGTGTTCAGTTCTCTAAACCCACAGCACCGAATACATTTAATTTGTCTTTATTTTCATTTTGCTAAGCAACAGGTGTTTAGTAGGCACAGGCTGTCTCTCAGAGGGGAAGAGAAGGACAGTCAAATTAGTTGTAGCTCCCTTGTTGAAGTGAAGAACAGAAGAAAAGAACTAAGCAAAAAAAAAAAAATGGAGAAAAATCAAAGTGAAAACTCTAGTGTAACCTCAGCAAACCAGCAGGTGATTAATTGCTTAAAAAGAATGAGAAGGTGAGAGACAATGGGTTTATACTAGACTTTCCCAGCATGGCACAGAATTCCGAAGAACACCTTGATCAAATCCCTCGTGTCAGGAAGGCCAGCGTTACAAGGGAAAGTGTTAATGTCAGAGCAGGTGCAAAAGGAATACACAATTCCTACTCTTTCAAAATGTGTTTTGTTGCAGCAGATGCACACTGTTGTATCTGCATTCTGTAAAGAGGACCACATCACAGCCTGAATAGCCCGAGGCCTGACCTTTGCACCCCACTTTGCTACTGGGGAGGCAGCTGCGAGAGGGGTGAATGAGGAAGGAGGGCAGGAAAAGGGAACTGTCCGTAAATACGCAACAGGCTGCTGTTCGGTTATGTGTCCTGGAAAACCCTGCTGTGCGTGCGTTCATCTATGAACGGTTAAGAACCAAAATCTAGAAATGATACATTTCCAGATAGTAATTCATCAATTGCTGAACTATATGAAAGGGACTCAATACACACTGTTCAAATTGCGCTGTATTTAAATTTCTTCAGAATTTGAAATAGAAATTTGCTTCTTTGATGAATATCTGTTTGGCTAAGGCGACTTTTCATTCCCACCTTTCTCCTTTATTTGCTTATCACATTAAAACTACTACTTTTTACACAGAAAGCCAAAAAAACAAAGCATAAATGATACTTACAAAATATTTTACATAACAAGCTCCTTTTGAGAAATGAGAATATTAAAATTTCAAAAGTACAGTCACAGCAAGTGGTAGGCAAGCAACGAAGATAAATCAAATCCTATTTCTTGCCATGCTGTGAAAAGACGCCTGGCTTTTAATCATCCTGATGTGCCATATGTAAATTCCATCAAAGAAGAAGTTTGGTAAATGTTATATTTCATAACCACAGGGAAGAAAGCTATTTATAAACATCAATTAAATGATATAATATAGTCTAAAGACATTAATAACAAAGCTATTAATCTAGGTAGACATTACTCATATTGGATAGTCTTTCTTTTATTGTATTTTTGAACACGTATTTAGCTAAGAAAATATTACATGTTTTTACTCAAGGTCACGCTAATCTGTCCATGTGCAGTTTCCATAGTATCAGTAATTAAATTGTTCCAGAATAAATAAATAAATAAAATAATCCAAAGCATTCTTACCTAGAATCATTTTCTCAATAATAATAATAAAAAAAAAAAAGAGAGAGAGAGAGAGAGAAAAGAAAAAAAAAAAAAAAAAAAAGTTTCTCAGTACCTAAGATTTATATATAGTCAGAAATCTCTAAAGGAATAAAGAGCAAAACATTTCTTCCAGATGCACAATATATAGCTACCTGCATGTATATGTACCTTAAATGCTAATTCATGGTGTGTTTTGCTAGTCTCAGGAAACATTTGGAGATGGAATTGTCGTCAACAGGGCACAGTAGAGAGGGTTAATACCATAAGAAATCTATTTGCAAGCTCCCAAAGCAGTGAAGAGCCAATCATAATAATACTACTATTATACTGCAATTGTACATCACTTGCATTAGAAGAAAGTAAACACATTTAAAACCATTAAAAATTGTTACGTTTCACAATATTTCTAGGGAGTTCGTAGTCATCTTTGTCACAAGTAATATAAGTACAGCTTTGGCACAGCGTAGTTTATCCATCCAATCTCAGATGGTTATGGCAAATGGAACACAGATCTTGAGGCCCTAAATACTAGACTAGCAATTAAAAACTTCCTTCTTTCATGGGAAAGAAGCTAAATGCAACAAATTTCAAGCAGCCACTCTGTGGCAAAGCATAAGGAAGGCTCAGAGAAGCCTTCTTGTAGTAATGGGACTGACAGGCCAGAGGGATCAGGGAAGGACACAGCCCGTTACTTTTCTGTGTAATCGACGCATGAAGGAATTTATTTTTTTCTCATCGGACATCAGGTTTTAGAAATACAATTTCTAAAAGCCTACTGGAAAGCACACCCTACCAAAACAAAAAGAAGCTTTCAAGATACTCTGCACTTCCTTTGCATATTTTTCTTTCCATCTACAAGAAAGCTGAATCTAGTTTTCAGTCTGAGCAAAATTTATAGAAGCATTTGCTTTCTGTAACAGAGAAACAAACATTTTCAGCTACATATTTAAAACCAAAGATTTTATTCTAATGAGTTTTGTGAAGGGCGAAAAAAATATTTCTGTGTTTTCGGCACACTCAGCAATGTCTGTGCACAAACTGAGACCTGTCGTATCTGCTGCATGATTAGGAGAAATTTAATGCTTCACCTCTTTGTAATGTTTGTTGTTTTGTTATAACCGGTGTGTAGATTGAATGGCAGGTGACATTTCATCAGATTTAAATCAGGTAAGAAATTAATCAAATTAACATATTCCCTTTCTAAAGTATAATGAGTCATTTGCATATAAAATACAATACTCTGTAAACATAAAATGAACTCCAAATAACAAAGGACATCGTGAACTGCATTTCTTATATTTTATAACAGACATGTATAGACAGCTTTTAATGCACGGAAACCCTGGCTAGTTTATATAGCAGTTTGGGCTCAGGAAGTGAGAGATATGCTTCCCCGGTATGGATAACCACACATAAGACACCACACCGCAAGATTCTGTAGAGGACCTACAGAGCTGCTTCTCATCAGCTGCAAAGGCAACCTCTGATCTGTCCTTCTAGAAGTGGGAAATTCACTGATGATGCCTGAATTATATTCCAAGGATAAGCTCCAGGTATGGTTCTGAAAAATGATCTAGGCAGATCCTTCTGCACACATGGAATGTCGTGAGATCAGTGAAACCTGCAGGATTGGATGGGATCTTTTGGTGTCTTTGCAGAGTGAGACACCTTACTAAAAATGTAAGGCAATCATAATGTTGCCTTTGTTTCTGTTCCATACAGAAACAAAGAGATAGCAAATTAACAAATCTACAAGATTGATAAAAACAAATCACAATATACTGCTTATGCTTATTGATGCTTATGTATGAAAAATACAGAAGGAAAGTAGCACTTAAAAAAATAAGCAGATTAAACAAATTAAAGGAGTTTCAAGGCTAGAGGCTAATTTCTATGTAACACTGCTGTTAGGGTATGCAACGATCAGTGAAACAAAATAAGCTGATCTGGTTAGTCAACAACTGTAAATCTATTTGCCTAAAATTAATTTGTTGTGTAACTAGATTCAGTCACTGTTAAGTTGTACCTGGTCTTCTTGTCTACAAAAGAAAGGCAGTCTTTATTTATGAAGTGAAAAGAGCTAGAACTTACAAAAGATACAAAATAAAGCTGGAGGAAGGGAAAACATATGATAAAAAACTGCACAAATACAGTAATTTTAGCCAGTTACACCTGAGCTAGTGTTAAGTGCACAGGTTTGGCTTTGTACAGGGGATTTAAGATTTATCTGTATTTTGTTTTACAAAAGCAGCAGACTCTAAATAGTGCAGCAGACTCTAAAACTAACCAATCAAGTAACTCCTTAGTCCAATCTATATTCTGCATGGTCATAATCCACCACTGCACACACTCACAGTCCAGTGGAGGTGCAAACCACTTAGGCCCTATGCCATCCCACCACTTGTGACTGTCCAGAATATGACTACACATTGTTGGAAAGACATCTGGATTCCAGGCTTGTTTCTCAATTCCACCATGAGTGCAAAGAGTGACAGATCCTCTCTTGGGAATAGTTGCATGAATGTGACCAAAATCAATCTTCAATACAACACCACTTTTCAGGGTACTTTATGGGTGTATGTATAAGCATAGATGTATGAATGCACAAACACACATGCATGAGATTATTCAACAGCTAAAATAAACCTTGAAAACAGTAACTGCTAATATGAGGGTGGTATACTGAGGAATTTACTTATCCATTTGAGTCAGATTGCCAGTTAATACCTAGGAGTCTTACAAATTCTGTTTAGAGTGGAAATTAAGGATCAGTATCTTTGATACAGCAATCATTGCTATTTAGAAGGTGTATGTGAAAATCTATTTTCCAAATGCAGTAGGAAACTTAGATCTGGTCTTGAGAAAGTATGAACCTACCAGAAAGTACTCATTTCAATAGTTCTTTGAACTTACGGCAGTTATAAATGCTTCTGTGACACTGTTAGGTTTCTTTACTAAGTCTTTCATACTTCATTGGTAGAAATTACAGCCTCTGTAAACATCTGCCTCCAGGTTTACATACAATCTCACTATTGCCTTCAAGTTGCATTTTATGCAGTGCCTGTTATTTTAACCTTCTCTTCTACAGTGAAGCTCAATTTCTTTTCGGGTTTCTTTTCAGTGAGGGATGACTGGTTCCATCTTCATGGATTTAGAAGGAATGTTTATTCTTTGTCTTTGCCTACCTCCATCATCCTCCTACAAGTAATCACAACTTTTCATAGTGCTTGCTCTCACAGAGTGGTCCCTAAAGACTTCAAATTCTTCTTTCATTTTTAAGCATCAATATTCCACTCACTCCCTTATGAAAGAAAAAGTATTTCTTATTATGGTTTTAATTCCTATAAGAGATCTGTAGCAACTCAAGGGGATCACTATTAATCCTAAGGAAAAAGACATTTGGTGAAAAGAAGTGAGTGTAAAGACAGGGTGAGAAAAATAGTTTACTTGTCAGCACAGCAGGGATAGAAGCTACAACTCTATTAAACACTTAATAGAGGTATTTAAATTAAAATACCCCTCTGAGTGAAATTCTGCACTAATGTATGTTACCTTAGACTTCCCCTGCCTCCCTTCTCTCATCTTACCGAGGAACCCTGGGAAACATTTTAACATGCTGCAGTATAGTCAATAATCCATCCCATGACTGATTGACCCATATCAGGACTGAAGCAGACCCTGTGGGTCTGCAGCATGCAGCAAAGGAAATGATGAGACACTGAATCTGCGCTTGATAGGCAGATGAGGTAAAAGGCTGCGCAAAGGACAAGGTAGGTAATAGGCTCTGCCTCTGCCACCTCTTCCTTGTGAGGATTCTCAAACCAAAATATTGTTAGAGTTCTTCTCCATTAACTAAATGAGAGCTGAGGGGATATATAACCTGCCAAGGTCTGAACAGCTCAACCTCCAAGACTTTCTTCAGTGAAAAGCCCTCCCTGAGAAAATGAAGTAAACAACATTATTAAGCAAGCTCACGTTTTCCTTTTCCCCTCCTTTCCCTAGGTAACAGGCATGTACTCTCTGCAGACAGAGGGTGCTTGTAAGTACCACCTGCTCTGGATATTTCAGTAAGTAGTGTAGAGTGACAATGAAAAACAAAGAACACACAAGGACAAGTAACATTCATTTCCATTAGAGGACTTTTCACTAGAGGAGTCACTTTGCTTTACTCACCAGACATGCTAAATTTTGCTATTTCAAAGTCACATCATTTTTCCAAAGAACAAAGTTACTGCTTAAGCTATATGTACTCATGTTCCTTTGATTGCTCACTTTCAGGCTTTTTTTGTTTGTTTGTTTGTTTTTCATTAGCACCTGGTGCCAGCCTTAACACAGAAATAAATGGCCTAATGGGTGAGAGTTGAATGTTATATAAAGAGCAAAGCATTCAGAAGTGTCATAAAATGAGTTCTTGAATTTACATGCACATTTCAGAGCAGGACTGAATCTCCAGCTTCTTGTACAACACCAGTTTTTCAGGTTCAGGTTCAGGAAACGCGGTCTGACCAACGGTATACAGATGAGCAAGAGTCTGTGCACTTCTGTACATGCACACAGACATGTATGTGCTCACTTCAGAACTGGGGAAAGAAACTGGCAGTAAAAGGAGCAAAGTATGAAACTTCTTTTCTTTGTGAACCCTGAAGTTCTACTGCCAAAGCTAGGACGTGCAATGCATTAAATACCCTGCTTCTGAGTAATCAATTTCTTCAGTATTTCCAGAAGTGGAAGGCTGCTCCTTAAGTCACAGACGTAAAAGAACGTCAGCAACAAACAGGCCAGGAAACCAGAATGTGAAGACAGCTAACCTCTGTTAAAGTCAAACCAAGCTATTTACGCAAACAAACAAACAAAAACAACAAGAACAACAAATACTAGTCATCTGAAGTCTTCACAAAGTCTAATCCTCCTTCAAATAATGAACAAATGACTCCAGTGAAACCTCTGACTGAAATAAAAACAATGTTTCTATGAACGCAAGACATTTCTATAGTTATATTGAGGACACATCATATTTTCTATTATTTTAAAGAAAACAAACAAACAAACAAAAAAAAAAACACAATGAATTAAGGGAGTTTAGTGAACTTCCTTTTTTTCTCTTTTTAATCAAGCTTTATCCTTGGACAAAATGCTAGGCCACAGGCTCTTTGCTAGCAGGTACTCAATGACAAGTCCCAATAAACTAGGATCTATAAACTAATTTATTCTGAATTTCATACCTGCAAACACGAGAGATCTAAGCCCTGTATATTTCTCAGAATCACTGCTGTTTTCATTTCAATTTATGGTCACCTCGTACTTGTACTGTTTTAATAATTCACAATTTATAGGTGATAATTTATTGAGATAATGATCTCAACTGAGAAACAGCACAAGATGCACAGATAGTTTCCCAGCAAAACACTGCAGCTTTATGGGTCTCTAGCATTTAACTATCTCACTATTAATTGAAAAAAAATCAAACAAAGGAGCAACAGAAAAATCCCTAGAATATTTCATTTTCAGAAGAATAACATAAGGAGCTTGTATGAACCTGAAGTTCATACTGCTCAACTTAATTTTAAATGAAGTTTAAAATACAGAACTGAGCATACAGTAGAACAAGTTCTACGTCCATTCTTTACAAATATCATTTGAAATACAAATTGCTTTGCTAGAACCGTTCGGCCAAACCCGGTGCTACCACTCATTCTGTAGCTTCACTTAAGCTGTGTCAATTAACACTAAATGGGATATTGGCCTTCTGCACTGTTTATAGTATGCACTTTAGGCAGATACAACATTCAAAAAAAAAAAAAAAAACTGACAGGAATTTTTGTAAAAATGTACAAGTGTAGCAATTGTACAATGAATAGCGCTTATGATTTTATATTGAATTAAGAGTACTTGCAAAAGTACCAAAATTGTCACTTAATTCAATACACTAATTAGACGAGGATTTTTTTCTCTCTGATGCTTTTAAATGAAAAGGCTTATTAACATTTTATGTGGCACCCTAAGGGACAACAGCTAGGCGGACTAATGTAAGTGTGTATGACAGAGCAAATTATCATACTGTCATGTGTATATCTGCATCCTGAATAAACTATAGCTCTTAAAACTGAACCTTTTTCTTTGGATGGACTTGCATACTCAGGTCTCCCACTGTTCCCAGAGGCTCACTCCCTTTTCTAAGGCAGCTGCAATTTGGCAAATCCTCCAGGTCTTTGCAGAGGTTCATCTGCTATATCAAGGAAGCTAAGCAGGAAAAAAAAAAAAAAAAAAGGAAATTTTCTCTGAGGAAAAGTTGAATAGTCTATGCCACAGGGAGTGGAGCAATCTTGGGACACTGGGTATCAGAGAAACTAGTTCACAGAACAGCAGAACAGTCAGGCACAGCGGCAAGTGCTGCTGCAGAGCTGTTTTCCTAAGGTGACGGTGGATCTGGCAACAACCTTAATTTCTAATGGGAAATAATGTGACTGTTGAGGATGGATATGCAAGGTATTGTGTGATGGGTGAATGAGAGATTCCACAGCAGACTTCCCTCACCACTACTGCATCGAACACAGAGGACAGAAGATGCCACATTATATAAACTCCATTAGTAAATGCTAATGCTTAATACAACATGCTGTTTTTCAGCATTCTGCATTTCAAATAAAATCAGATATTATACTACAATGTCCTTCTGAATTCTGCATGCCCACAACGACAATGTGTATTTCTTCACCTTCTCTAGGTTTGGTTATTTTTCATTGCTGATTCTTCTTACAGTTAAGTCTGAAAGTCATGGCACTTTGCCAAAAAGCATATTACACCTAAATCCATTTAGATGCATGTTCTATCTAAACAGAACACCTGAGGTATTTTGGTGTGCTTTCTTTACATAGATTATTGTTATTTGGATTCTGTGCGTGCCTGTGCAAACATGCTTAGAAGTAAGAGAATACAAAGATGGGCAAAACGAAGGCTTTACACATGGGGACTAATACGGATCTAATAGATCACTCAGGAGAAAACAGATCATAAATGCAATTGTGTTTACTGTGAACGGTTTTCAGCCTCTGACCGTTTGCATCATTATTAAAATTTTACTTCCCTAAATTGAATTACAGGAAAAAAAAATGGCATAGGAAGATGGATTAAAAGATGAAACAGGCAAACATCTTATGGATTCCTGTGAGAACAGGGAGGACTACATAAGAAAAAAGGAAAAAAATAAAATCATATGAGCAGTCTCTAGAACAGAAAATATTAATTAATGCTGTAGAGTTATATAAAAAAATAAGATGTATATATATACATATTAGCCAATGACTGTTATGTGAGGTTTTACTATGTGGCCATAAAAAATAAAATGTGGGCCAACTTGGAATAGATAGTACTGTTTCTCTAAAAATGTTCCCTCATCATTTCTAGTGATTCCAGAAGTCTGCTGTAAAAATGTAAACTTAAATTACTGGTGGCTGAATTTGAAGTGTGGCAGCTCAAAACCAGACTGCTTCATCTGCCACAGACAACCTATGGAAGGATAAGGAGAGAAGGAGAGAGGATGATACCTTGCATTGATTCATTGAAGCTCGTAATGCAAAGGTTTCAACCCTGTATCCTAGCTGCCAGACCCCAGTTCAGGAAAGCTCTTTAGTACATACCTCAGTCCATTCCGTGAGCATCAAATGTGTTGAGCCTAAACACAGACTCAAAAATTCCATGACTCAAGGACTTACTCTAATGAGATTGTACGTCTCAGTATATGGTGAAATGAATTGTTGCAGCGCAGCCCACATGAAGATTACAAAACACAACAGGAGAAACCTTGAAGAGTTTTCCCTCACAAGCTTGATGTTGCTACTGTGATGGAGTGAAAGGTAATTAGACTGATTAACTGAAAATCATTGAAGAACTTTCATTCACTCCTTTGTCAGTGCTGCCTGCTGCACAGTGCCATTATAATCCAGTTTTGCCAATACTAATGAAGAATACATAATGAAGAAAGGGGAATAGAAGATGGAACTAATTTATTTATTTATTTATTTATTTATTTATTTATTTCACCATAATACGTAACATTTGCTGTTAATTATCAATGCACATTTTCCCTTTTTTTTTCTTCTAAGGAATAGTTAGTATCCAGTTAGTATTTCATTTAGTGCTGGGACTGAACTCTGTTTTGAAGAATTATTTTGGAAGAGAAATGAACAGTACTTTGCAAAAGAGTTTTCAGTAGTGAGCATTCTTCTGACTCTTAGAGAAGGACACAAGAGAAGAAATGTGATAAAAAATTTCCCTTTACTGTTATGCATGGCAATATAGCAATGAACTAACTCATCAGATTTTCTTCTAATAGTACAAAGACTACTAGTGGGTTTTTCTGCAGCATGATATATTTGGTCAGTAAGTAAAATTAGTTAACAAAAATGGCAAAAACATTCTACAAGAAAAGCTCTGGATATGTGTACTTACATACTGATGTATAAAATAAGTTACGGGCTAGGTCTCCTACAGAGTTTAATTCACTTATTTGTTTGCTGCTCATTCTACTCTCCAACTCATCTTCCACAGGAATAGCAATAATTGTCAGGAAAAATGTCCTTAGCAAATACTGCTAAAATATTTACATTTGCTCTGTTCAACCACGAATTACATTTATTGATCTAGCAGTGAAATAATGATAGGAACCTCACAAAACTTTGCATTCTCGAAATGGATATGATCAACACTTTCTGCTTCCAAGCGTAAGCAATTAAGGACTTACAAAATATATATATATATATTTATTTTTTTTTTGAAGGAGCTGGACTTAACCATGTATTTATTTATATTTAGGCAAAAATTTAAGCCTCATTCATTCTGAAGTTAAAAAAAAAAAAAAAAAAAAAAAAATTCATTAAGTCCTCCTGTGCTGCAAGTTGCATACAGAAGCAATAAAAAGATTTGGTGGCAATGTGAAGAAGCCTAAAATTATGACAGATTAGCATTAACTGATAATAGAATAACTACAAAAATGAAAATGACAAAATATTCTCTAAACCAGAATCTTCTTTTAACCTACAGACTCATAGTAAACACTTATTATGGGATTCCCAGCAAAGTTCTAACATCTGTACTTCTACCTAATGCTAAGCATTCAGCAATGACTAACAGGTCAGAAGGACAATAAATGTCATTGTCTACTGAAGCCCTTCTAGTTTTTAATATATCTGTATGTGGACAGACAAATCTGAACTTTTTTTTCCACAACTTCAAAAGTCCTTTGCGGAAGAAAATAAAGCATCTCACAGGAATAATTTCTCATTGGTAAGGTATGGAAAATTCAGGGATTGTGATTTTTAGAATGACATAAATACCCATGGAAATAAGTGAATTATTTATTGACTTAGATTGAGGGCGTCAACATGGTTGACTTTAAGGCAACATCTACACAACTAACTCAATGTGTAGTGTTAATGTGATCACACATTCTCAAATTAGTTTTAACCAGTAGTAAAATGTACTGGCAGATTTTAATGTGGGCTACCAACCATCATGACATGTACCCAGACTACCTATTTGCCTTGCAGTTTCATGTGAAATCCAGGTCTTCATTACCAGAAGTGTATTAACAGTGAACAAAGGCCAGCCTGCTGTTTAATGTAGCAAGCATGCTACATCACTGTTATTTTCTATGCTGAATTTTCTCAAATCAAGTATATATATATTAACAAACAAACAAACAAACAAAAACATATCTTTCTTATGACTGGATAACAGCAGTAGAATTTTTGAATAGCTAAATCAAGGGGAACAAAAAGAGCACTGATGAAAAGTTGAATGACTCAGCTGATGAAAAGTGTGTTCCACCAGAACTTGTTTTCTGGTTTGAAACCCAATGATCTGAAAAGAAATATATTTGCATTTATTTTTTAATTCATTAATATCAGTTTAATTTTGAAGTTTTCTTATTAAATAATCTATCTAAAAATAATTGTCATTTGATTGATATGAAAACAGTTTTGATTTAGCTTTCCAGGTTTATTTCTACCAAAATTGTATGATGTGTGAAGTAATATATTTTCTTTATTATCACAACAGAAAAGTAATTTTGCTGGTTTTTTTCCATTGAATAATTTGATTACTATATAAAAGAACTTTGCTTCAGCTTGCTACTGATTCATGTGTACATGCATTAAGATTTTATGGTCTGTCCTTTTATGAGATAGTGATGTGTTCCATGTCAAGGTCAGTGCAATGCCACATTGCATTTGGAGGAATTCGGAAGGAGGATTTTGAGTTACTTTGCCAGTAATCAAAGTGAATAGGTAAATCAATTCAAATTGCCACCTGTCACAGCACATAAACCTATTGTGTAAGTAACCGTACATGAGAATTCTGTGAAAAATATTTTTTCATTTTCATATTCTAATAATTTTATTTACATCAGAACTGCACTGCAGAAGGTTTCTACACAACATAAGGGAAGGAGTAATTATTTATGAAATCCACATAATTACTAAATATATTTTTGAAGGATAATTTTTTTTTTTTTTTTTTTCACTGTATCGGTATCCTAGAAAGTTTAGAACTTTGTTCTCCCCTTTTTAGTTTTTCATCTATTGCAGGCAAGTCGAGTTTGGAGATCTTTTTAAGATATATGAACAAAGACTACAATTCAACAATATTAAATTCTGAAAAATAAGGCACAACAAAGAAAGGTTGCCAAAAATAAGTTTTCCACATAATATTTCATTCGATTCCACATGCATATTTAATGCAAATTTATGCTTTAACAACTTGACTCTATATTAGTGTTTCAGCACAACTCCCTCCTGGTTCATGGAATTAGACAGTTCACAAGGAAAATAAAATCAGTATGCTTTTAACCTGATAAATCTACTTACAATCCTAAATTTCATTTAATCCCTGCACTGGCAAGAAAGCTCATAGTGTGAAGGCATTTTATTTTGCTGGTAAAGTCAAGTCTTCTGTTCAATTACTTTCTCCTAGACTCGGGATGCTCAGGTAAAAGGAGGGATTATCCATTATCCCTACCCATTTTTATCACAAAAAGACCATACTTCCATTCACAATAAGTACTGAGACAGAAATCCAATTTGCCCTTATGTAACCTCACATAGAAAAAAGCTGCTTATGATGTTGTGGGTATACATGAAAATGATATAAACACCAAAAATCTCTGCAATTCATATAATAATTTAGAGCGTACCCCATTGTCACAACTTAAAACAGAATGAAAATTGCCTTGGAAATTATGGCTAATGGATGGCCCTTGTCACAAATTATGCATAGAAGTTTTGGTAACTTATGTAATTTTATATAGCACTATGCTGCATTAATATGTTCTTGATTAGCTCTATTTTCTCACATTGTCATCAAGCTCTATTAATCTTAGGAGACCTAAAGAAATATGATTAACTTTCATAATTTCTCTCTTAATATAGGTATGGTAGACCATTATTGTAGCCTAAACTAGACTTTATTACTTAAAATGCATAAATAGTCGACAAAGAAGCAGAATCATCACAGAACCCTTACCTAAAGTCTGGACTGAGCTCTCATAGTTAACAAAATTATGGAATTTTCCACTTCTCCACAGAAGCCCCAGAAAGAAATTTCTCACAACAGGTATCGAAAACATAATGACTTGAGGCCTCAGGGTGAAGGTAGAAACAAGAAAAAGAACTGCTACGTTTCCTTATATAACTTCCTGTGCTCTCTTTGCATATAACATAAACATGATGAGTTATTAATGCTAAACTAATAAATGTCCATTTGGTTCATTTAATGTTCTTCCAGTTACTCAAAAAAAAAAAAAAAAGTAACACCAAAGTAACTTCAGATCGCATACTGGTTAAACAGCCAGCACTGTGCAAGCAAACACCTACAGCCACCCTATTTTTTGTTTGTTTGTTTGTTTGTATTTGAGGAATTTTAACTGCATTTACCAGCTGCTGACATTATGGAAGACTCTCTTGATTGTTACAGGTTTGTAACAGAAACCAGGATTTTCACATGAGCTAATAGGATGTCATTCTGTGAAAGAATGATACATATAGGTGGGCTTATTAATACCAAGCAATATGGAATGCCTGGTGTGTAAACATACTTTGTATTGTAGAATATTCTGGTTTTAATATTCCTATTAGAGAAAACAGCATTTTCATCTAAAACTCTCATTTGACTACACAAATATTTATATTAATTTATTACTACTCTATTCATCTCAATTACCATCATGCACTTATATAAAGCATGAAAAAACAATTGTCTTATAATTGTCTTCATCTTGACCCTTTGCCAGTATACTACACATACAAAGTCAATTAAGTTACAGTTTTATCACTAGACATTTTTCTCATTACAAGTCATCATGTAGTGTGACAGGTGAAACAAAAACAGAGTGACGAACTTAGAGACCAGTCTTCTAGCTCTGATAAGAACTGTACTGTCCATTCAGTTTCATTAATTGACCAGGAACAGAAAAGGATGGCTACTGACAGCAGGAAGAGATGGAACCAAGGGAAAAAAAAACTCTACAAATTGTCCTACAGTCAGAAGATGTCTGTATGCCAGTTCCTGGAATAATTCAGAAAATGTTCAAAATGCCACTGTTATGAAAGTTTATGATGTTCTCTGTTCTGCACAATTTACAGATATCAATTTGACCAGAGATGTACAATTCATACTTTTGAAACCTGCACTGCAGCTCTACTACCATTCATCTGCTACAGGTAACATGATCCAAGATTATAACAAATAGCATATTATATTTAAAGTAAGAGCATCTGTTGGAAGTACATCACAGAACAACAGATGTTGCTATATCAAATAACTATCAATCTTATGCTGATCTAATGTTACTGACAAGGAAATCAAAATGCAGCTGGACAAGGAAAGAGAAACCCATCCCAATTTTATTCATGAAAGAACTCTGGGTGATTTCTACGTTAGCTATGTAATCTTGAAATCGCTGGACATCTCACCAAAACACACCTTTAGAAAGCCATTTCGATTCATTACAGCATTCTGTCTAGCAGTAAAGGATTTATGCTGTTTACTTGCCTTTGTGTAGCTGTAGGATATTATGTTTCCCAGTATCCAACAGCTTAGATACTAGCAACAAATATGGAATCTCAATTGCTGAAATATGAATTCAACATTATCAAGGACACACCAGCACTACCATTCTTTTTAAAGTCATATTTTTAAGGCTACAGTCAATGAAAGAAAGACTTTCCAAAAACACTCTGTTTTCAGGATGTTATACATTACTCTTAGTAGAAAACTACTATATGAAAGACTGCAAACCTATGAAAAACAGGTATCAATTTTAATTAAATTTTCCAGTAAAATCTTAGAAAGCTGTGATAGACATTCTACTACTGAGTCTTGGCTGAAACCACTGCTGTCTGCATAATTACACAGAACTCATTGAACCTTAATTCAATAATCAGGTTCATAAACAAAGTCCAAACTGTCCATTCAAAATACAATACTTTTACAGGAGTCATAGCCATAAATATTGACTAAAAGCAAAATAACTGGTTTTTAAAATTTTGGCCATATTCAATATCAATTTAAAGTGAAAAAAAAAAAAAAAAAAAAGCTAGATGAACTTTTTTTAGCACAGAAAACATTAAGCTTCATCTAAATACTAAAATCATAGTAGAAAGCTTTTGTTAACCAAAAAAGCAAGAATTAATTGTGTACTTTTTCTTTTTTTTTGATAAAAAAAGGAGTTATACACATTAGTTTACACAGCAATGTTCTCTGTTTTTCTGTTCCTGTCTCAAATTGTTACGTAACTCTCAGCTTTAGACTTTTTAAGAGCAATATACTGAAGTATTAAAAAATGTTTGGGGTGAGGAAGAGTAAAAAGCACTTTTGTTTGGTCCCACAGATGTTTTATGATCCGAATCCAAATTTTCTCCTAAAAATAACATTCATATGCTTGAATATATATATATATATATATATATATATATATATATAACTTTTATTCTAGTAGATTAACTAGATTAACTTTGGCAATTTTATTTTGTAATCACTATAATCATTAGAAAATTCATTTTGTAGTAAAGTAATCTTCAGAGAATCAGAGAAGAATTACTATTTTTTTATTCTTTTTTATT
Source organism: Oxyura jamaicensis (assembly GCF_011077185.1). NCBI lineage: Eukaryota > Metazoa > Chordata > Aves > Anseriformes > Anatidae > Oxyura > Oxyura jamaicensis. The sequence continues at coordinate 96,921,291 of NC_048893.1, forward strand.
ATTATTTTTTTCTTTTTATTGTAATCCAGCACCAACGAAATGAATAATTTCTCTGCTGGCAAAAAAAAAAAAAAAAAACTTAGTTCTTCAAGCCAGGATGTCATAATAAATATTCCTGAAACTAAAAAATGACGTTCAGAAAGATTTATTGCAAGTGGTACCAATCTTCAGCTTTTAAAAAGATGCTGGCTTGCATATACTACTAAAAGCAGAAATGGCTTTGTCTCTTTCTGGGATATTGTGGTATTTCAGAATCTTCTCTGCTTTAGTCCAACTCCCTACTTTTTCACTATCCCATCAAACTTTTTTTTTTTTTTTTTTAATCACGTTACAAAGTGACCATATTGTTACCTCATTTTTACTTTGCAAATATACAGACACACAGAACACATCCAATACTGTAACAACATGAATTGAACAGTTTTAACAGATGAAAGTAAAACTAAAGCGACTGCAGCTCAGAACATAATTCTATCTATTAGACTTTCAACTTTTGCTATGAGTAGAGATAGATAGTTATTTTTCCTTTGGAAATCAAATCTGTTATTGATTCAGACACTTTTCATATGCAAGAGAATCTGATGTCCACATACATGCACACACAATTATAGTCCCATTATAGGCTTCAGATACCTGAAATCTGTTACCTTGATGTAGTCTGATTATAGTGAGAAACCTGGTATTTTCTTACCTAGAACATAAAAAGAATTTTTTAGGTTAATTTGAAGCATAATTCATATTGTACATTTTGCAAAATAAAAATGAAAGAACATAAAACCAACAAGTTAGGTACTGACAATTCAGTCATAAAATGTTCCTTAATATTAACACAGCAAGAGAACATCTTGATAGCATTGTCTACCACAGCCCTGACATTTCCTGTCTTTGGATGACTATAAACTGAACCTTTCAGTCAGCCTAGCTCAAAAGCTAAGCCCTGAAACAAAAATCCAAGATCCATGTTTATCTCTTGGTATCAATCAAGTTGTTAACTTTCAAACTTTGTACAGTGTGCATATAACACCATTCGTACAAATGGGCATGCATATACATTTTCTATGAAAGTAAAAACTCAAAGGCAAGTTTTATAGTCCAAACTATTTTTTTTTGTCTCATGATTCCACACAAATGCTTTCGTGCCATTTTGTCTTCTGATCTCTCTCGATAGATAGCCAACGACAAACATACCACAAGGTTTTGCCAACAATGCAGTCATCCACCTCCACCCGCTCACATTCCAGGCCCCAGGCCCCCATTGCCGTCCTGCTGTGTCTCACCCTGCTGACCACTAACGGCCATGCCATCGGCCTGGGGCAATTGATGCCATGTGCCAGCCTCACAGTGTGGCCCCGCCACAAGCCCAACGTTGAGGCCTAATGGCCGCCGCCCTGCTGCCAGGCCACACCAGGGCAATTGTGGCCTCCGCCTGACCCACCACACGCAGGGCAAGGGTTCTGTGCCACTAATAGCTCCTCTGTCAACAACAGCAGTGATTTCATGGGTCAAAACTTTTTCCCGACATACTGTGAGGTGGTCAGAGATTTCATTTAGGAAACCAACCGTTCAACAAAGAGAGCGGAAGGATGGATTCCACTGCTCATCATTGTTGGATTTAAACACTGGCCTTAGGTTTCAAAATGAAGGGCTCAGTTACAGTGGTAATACCGGATTTAGGTCAGGTGTGAAGCATGACAGAAGGCACCCAGGCCTCCAGGTCTCACTCTGCTTCTTCAGTCCCACTATGGTCACCAAAATACAAAGAGATGGTGGGCAGGGAACGATGGTGGCCAGGGCCATGCTTTCACGCCATAGTTCCTCCAGGGGCAAACCTATCTCAAGAGTTCTTCCAATGCCGGTAGTTATGCACACCCTTTTCCACACAAAAAGCACAGTTTCTCCATGCTCTGTTTACACAGCCACATGGCAACCCAAAACTGCTTGGTCACATTCTCCACTCAAAGCTTCAATCACTTAAAACTATTTTCCTGCTTTCATCCCTAACTGGATCATTTAGATCTGGGTTAGTATCTGGTAATACCAACGCTTGAAATGACACAACAGAGGGCATGAGAACTCTCAGCAGTGAAAGCAAACCAGTGCTGCTGGCATACGAATCGTCACAGGAACCCAGCATTTACTTTAACGTAATTCAGTTTATCCATTAGGTGATCTAACTGATTCTCTCAGTGAACTGCTGTGGGACAGGAAAGCTCACTTCTCTCCGGTTGTTGAAACCTGTGGACCAGAAGTTCTGTAAAACTGCTTCTTTTTCTGCTCCTTCTCTCAAGTTCATGTTTTTTAGTAACCACAAGAGGACTAAGTATTATCTCCCAAGCTATGTAGGGACTAGGCTAGGATTTTATATATTTTTTAATATTTATTTATTTATTTATTTTCCAAGGTGTTTCTGTTTATTTTTCCTCAAAAATCATGACCAAGATATCAGGGATGAGCAATAGTCTTTGGGGTGTGTAAGAAAAAGGAAAAGAAAACTTTTCCACTGGTAACTGATTTGTAGTGTTGTTTCTGTAATTTTATTCTAGTGGAAAGTATTTGCTTTCATCCACATAACTTCCAATAAAGGCTTCAGTACACTGGAAGAATTCTAGGCTATTCCAGCAAGAATACCAGCTGTGATAATTATATCATGATCATTTCAAAAAAATGAGTTGAATTGAATGCTACTTAGGTTTTATAAACAACAAAATATTTAGATTTCAGAATGTCAGCATGTTTTATTTAAAGGTTGCTAAATACCTTGAATGAGGAAGAAAAACAAGGTGCTACAATTTGAAAATATATCAAGATTAAAAATAAAAAATAATAATAAAAAAATCTTTCCTTACTAAAATAAATTCAGCAAAGTGGCAATGACTGCAAGATGGTCATTGCTAGACTATACAAATACAATTTTTGTCATCACACTCAGCTACCCTGCATCACCATAAGTTCTTACATTTATTATCTCACAAGTCCGTTAGTGCTCACTAGCATGAAGAAGACTTTTTTTCTTTGTTCATCCCAAACAAACTTTCCTGAATTTGTAAAAATCCTGGCATTGTAATTCTTTTCTGAATGCTTGATTTTATTGTCAGTTAATCATCAAGAGATATAGAAAACTGTCATATGTGTCCCATAAAGTCCTTCTGAAATATAATTGCTTTCCAATGCACCAGCACCCTTCCAACAACATCAAAATCTCTGTGGCAATAGCCCCACCACTGGCGCATCAACACTATCTATCAGACTGTTATCTTACTGAGCAGTATCTGCCCATGCTGGCAAATCTCAGAATGCTGCTGCAAGTCACCCCCATCTTTATCAGGGGCATCAAAGGTAACTCAATGTTGAACTTCCACTGGGAGCAAGCAAAGGAAGTTCTGAGAAAGGAAGACTGCTCTGCTATTACAAGTGTCATCACAATTCAATATATCTTCCCTATTCACACAGTGGTAATGTAATTTGTCTGAGATACATAATGTAGCGGCTCCAGAGAAATACTCTCTGATGCATCATTCCACCCTTCCTTTTCTACTTTTCCTATCAATGCAGAATTAAAAATGTATTTGCCTTAAGATTTATGCGTATTATTCTGTTTTTATTGATGACTACACCACAACCATCAGTACCGGATCTTTCATATTACATGAAAGAAATTTAAAAATGATGCTTGCAAAACAGAAACAAATTCTAGGACAGTATATGGGGATGTATTACTTAGATCTGAAATACTAAAACACCTGCAGTTTTTATTAGCTAGGAAACATTTTACAGAAAGAAAAAATATAATGCATAGGATAGAGTATTATACCCTACAATTTCAACACAGAAACTGAGCATCAGATGCTGGTGAGTACAAGCAATATAGATGTAGTAATTAAGTAAGAAAAGTGCTTGCATGTGGGATAGAAAAGAGGCACTGACGTGCTCTGGTTTGACATAGTCAAAGGGAGCAATAAAAACTAGAGAATGAGTTCTGCATTATGTAGTCAGACGAGAAAAGAAAACAGCAAGAGAAAAGAGCATCACTGCAGATTTCCAAAAAAAAAGGTTTATGGTTCATTTTTGCATGATTTAAACTGATCCAAGCTGTGATAAAGTGCATCATATAGTCAGGTAAAAACATACCAATGTCGGAGGTGACCTCAATTATTTGAGGATTTCAGTGTGTGTGTTGTTTTGTTGTTGTTGTTGTTGCTGTTTTTCAGTCAGTTCTGAGAGTTCACAATGTTTACAGAGAGCTGTCATCTTTTTTATTATTATTATTTTAATTTTTTAAAGAAAGCAGTAAACTGTACTATGGGTACGAGAGGCTGAAAAAAATATAATGAGACAAAGAATGGTGAATTGTTTCACGAGACTATATCTTTACCCTCTTTTGAAAAATGTTTTCAATACAGAGAACTTGCCCATGTCTTTTGGATGGACATAGGCCCATTCAGGAGAAAATGAAATAAAAAAGAAACACATTTTCCTTAGTTTTCCTTATTCTACAGTAGAAATGAACAATAGGTTAAATTTTATGATCTGCTATCCAGGAATAAGTTGAGTTCAATAAATATCTATCAATTAGCAATGAACAGCAGTGCATAGCACAGTATAAGTTAGTGATCTTGAATAAACAGACACGTTCTTCTTAAAATCCAGATGGAAAAATCTGTTAGAAAATACTCCACAGCAATGAAACAAAATGGCACTTTTAGGCTGTGATTACTATTGATGAGTCAAACTACTATAAACTACAAGCTAGTGTAAATTACCATCCCTTCAGACAGATGTCTTATTTAGGATCTTAAAACTGGTCATTTAATATATTTAATGTTAGCAACCTCCTTCTTAATTTCTTAATATAGATTAATCCTCTGAGTTCAAATTCAGAAGACAAAAAGTAAATATTTACATCTTCACCCCAGTTATGCAGACTGCATAGATATCAGCCATACTCACAGTTCTCAGGCTAGTCAGGCCTGCTTTTATCACATGAAGCCTCCCTGAGCTCGACTTTGGGTTGACTTTGAAGTTTATGAGCTGAAAAGCAGCTAAATTAAGCAGAACAAAACAAGCAAATGACAGCTAAGGAAGCATTAGACCCGAGTCTATCCATTCAATTAATTTGCAGTTTTACCCACTCTTCTGTTTAACTGCTCTGTCAAAATTTCGACAGAAGTACCATATGACTGAATCTATGCTATGCACAATAACAAGCTAAATATCTGAAATACGGACAAATACTTCTGCACAGCAAGACATAGTAAAAAATAAAATCCCACTCAATCTCTATACCATTTTAGTTAACTTTTCAACATATGCATTTGCTATTCTCTGGTAATTTTAAATTTTGTTATTTTATAAAGAAAGAAATGAAATTAAGACACATAAAGAAGCATTAAAATATACAAGTACTAAACTAAGGAGTGATTGTGTAAGTTAGAAAAACCTTCAAGGGAAAATGGCATAACACACTGGCAGGATACAGACAATCATTTTGTCTTATTATAATATCTAATAGAATTCATCAACTCAAATAGCTTATAACCCAATTAAGATATGAAATCAGTCCCAAAACAGGACAAAATGCTGCTTCAGTCAGGTCCAGCAGCTTCACCCACAATTACTTCAAACAGCCCCCATTTGCCTTCTCAACCTTTCAAACAGAATTTCCATTTTAAAATTTGCTTGAAATGTACGCTGAGTGAATAAGAACACCACTCAAAGATTAGCAGAAAGACTACAGAACCCTTTTATTTTCAGACAGACTTTTAAAAACTATTATGGATGTGTAAATTATTAGTAAAGGTGATGCCTGCTCGTGAGAAGCACGTGAGAGCCCACTTCTCACCATTAACTGCAGTGACATGAAATGTGTTGGGTAAATTTATTGAAAGTGATCAAAGTGATCAATCAAGCTTATATACAAGAGCATTGATCAGTCTGAAGTCCCATAAATATATATATATATTAAATACAGATAGAATACAATATTTGCAAATGGTATGTCATAGATATACACATGGCAAGAGGCTCACAGCCCTACTTCTGCAGCTCGATTAGCATCAGCTGAGTGAATCTACTAGAATCATAGAATCTTAGAACATTCTGAGTTGGAAGGGACCCATAAGGATCATCAAGTCCAAATCCTGGCACCGCACAGGTCTACCCAAAAGTTTAGACCATGTGACTAAGTGCACAGTCCAAGCGTTTCTTAAATTCATACATGCTTGGTGCAGTGACTACTTCACTGGGGAGCCTGTTCCAGTGTGCAACCACCCTCTCAATAAAAAATCTCCTCCTGATATCTAGTCTGAACTTCCCCTGCCTCAGTTTCACCCCATTCCCACGGGTCCTATCACTGGTGTTTATGGAGAATAGATCACCTGCCTCTCCAGTCCCCCTCGCGAGGAAGTTGTAGACCGCGATGTGGTCCCCCGTCAGCCTCCTCTTCTCTAGGCTGAACAGGCCCAGTGACCTCAGCCGATCTTCATACCGTCATCCCCTCCAGGCCCTTCACCATCTTTGTCGCCCTCCTCTGGACACTCTCCAACAGTTGAATGTCCTTTTTGTACTGTGGTGCCCAGAACTGCACACAGTACTCAAGGTGAGGCCGCACCAGCGCAGAGTAGAGCGGGACGATCACTTCACTTGCCCTAGTAGCGATACCGTGCTTGATGCACCCCAGGATACAGTTGGCCCTCCTGGCTGCCAGGGCACACTGCTGGCTCATATTCAACTTGCTGTCGACCACGACCCCCAGATCCCTCTCTGCGGGGCTGCACTCCAGCGTCTCGTCGCCAGTCTGTATGTACGGCCAGGGCTGCCTCATCCCAGGTGCAGGACCCGGCACTTGCTTTTGTTAAACTTCATGCGGTTGGTGATCGCCCAGCTCTCCAACCTGTCCAGATCTCTCTGCAAGGCCTCTCCACCCTCGTCCAAGTTTACAACTCCTCCAAGCTTGGTGTCGTTGGCAAATTTCTATGTACTCTAGGTATCTGTCTTGCATCTCCCCGCAGTGAAGACAAAACAAGCAAAGTGATTTTTTTTTTTTTTTTTTTTTTTTTTTTTTTTCTTCTTTATGCATTTGCTGTAGTAAACACATTCTACTTAGGTCCCCACAGAGTCTCCCTACAGTTGCAGAGATATTCTTCCAGTAATCAACATAACTTAATAAAAAATATAGCTTATAACTTTGTTAAAAATATAGCTGAAATATGTTAGCTGAATTGCTGCCTCTAGCACAAACTAGCAGGTTTAGCTGCCTGCTAAATTGATGTGACTCTGCACACTGCACTTTGAACACCTATAACTAAACAGCTTGAGCTAAATATTTTCCGACTTAGCCATCCAGATGTTATATTTTTGGAAGCATCATATTTGTATGAGGTCTGGGCAGATGCTTATGGGGACAGTAAAATATGTATTTTAAACCAAATATAGTCTCACTCCTATTCTCTGAATCATAGAAACACCAGAATCATTAAAGAAAACAATGAGGAAAATTGTGTTACATTGGCAATGTTACTCAAAGAAGCTGACTACACATTAGTTGACTGCATTTATTTTAATGTGATCAAGATGATTAAAGTATGCTGAGCATTTCATGAATGTAGTATTACAAAACACATGCAATGACAAAATATTATTTTCCACACTCTAAATTTAAGTACTAATAAAAGTAATTCTTTTAGAAAATGATTTTCTAACAGTTTTTGAAAGCTCAGATGCAGATGTACTTATCTGTCCTCTAAAGCCAAGATAAACAACAGCACAAGCTTTTTTTGCATGCGTGGTTGATTTTCAAATCATGCCTCGAAACAAAATAATAATTATATACAACTAGAAACAGAGAAAAATGTCCTTAATTCACACTACTGACTGGAAAACCAATGCCAATGACTAAATCAAAAGAATAGTTATAGTACATTAAAAATACAACATCTTGGATATATGCATCACAAAAAAAAAAGGGGGGGGGGGGGTTGTACCAACCACCTGATTTCAGTTTTAATTTCCATTACTTAGAACAATATATCACTAGCGTACTAGTCAACTTCCTATGCCACAGACTTGTAAGAAGTATTAGCAGAAGTCAGAACCATATATGTTTTGCTTAAGGACTAAATTAAAAAACAAACAAAAGAAAACGAAAAAAAAAAAACAACAGAGTTTATTAAAAATATATAAAAGTTTAAAAAATAATGCTGGGTCAAATCAAAATGTCTAATTTGTCTAATTTGTCTAAAACTGTTGGGATTTTTATCTGTGCAAATGCCACTACTTTTCTGTTATGCAGATTTTGCATCCTGACAGAAAAGCTGGTACAAACCTTGTCTCTCAAAGCCAGAGAGGTCAGACCCAAAATCTCAATTGCATTTTGGGTTAACAACCTAATCTATGCCTTTACGGATCTCAGTAATCAAATGCTTATTCATTAACTTTAAACTCTGAAGCAGAATTTCCATTATTTTCATGCTTAAATTTTCAGGTAGGTATGTCAGAGAATTACAGTTCAGGATAGCTGCGGTACACTGGCTAAATAATTATATATTATGTCCTGCTTCCTGAGTTTCTTTTTAAATAGTGTGCAAATTATAATAGTAACTAATCATCCCATTTTTAGTATTTTGGAAAACTTAAGTTACTTTGATAACTGGTAGCTGAAAAGACTGATTATTATATAATAAGACTTTATATACCATGTCTTATGTTTATTGTAATTGCAAATAATTGGAAAGAGATTAAGAAGTATGTGTGTGCTAGATACAGAACTGAACTGAGTTGCTATACCAAGACAAAAAACATGCAGAAGAAGCTGCGGTGGGTTGATCTTAGCTGGCTGCCAGACACCCACCACGGCACTCTCACTCCACATTCTCAATGGGACAAGGGAGAAAATAAGAAGAGAAAGCTTGTGTGTTGAGATGAAGACAGGAAGATCACTTACCAATTACTTTGATGAACAAAACAGACTGGAGAAAATTAATTTATTTTATTGTCAATTAAAATAGATTTGGATGGTAAGAAAGACAAAAAATTCAAACACCTTCACTCTTTCATTCATGATTTTTCCACCTCCCCACTGAGCAGCAGAGAGGGGCTGGGGATGCTCCCTAATGGCTCCTCTGTGCTGTTCCTCACACTTTTTCCTGCTTTAACATGGGTCCTTCCTGTGGGCTGCAGTCCTTCAGGATAAGCTTGCTTCAGTGTAGCCTCTCAACAGGCCACATTTCCTTCAGGGCATATCCACCTGCTCCGGCACAGGGTCCTCCAGGGGCTGCAGTGTGCATATGTTCTCTATATGGGCTGCAGGAAAAATACCTGCTCTGCTGTGATATCTCCACAGGCTCCCATACCTGGACCATCTCCTCCTTCTCCTCTTTCTCCTCCTCTTCCTCCTTCTTGTTCTCTGACCTTGGTATTCTACTTTTTCTTTCTTCATTTTCCTTCTTCTTTTTTCCTCACTTGCCTCCTACACCCACTACAATGACCCAGATTGGCTTGGTAACTAGGACTGTCTAGGCTGGAAAATTCATTTGGAAACCTAGGTTAAAAAGGCAGTTGTCATTTGACCATGAGCAGATGTGGTCTATTGCAATTTCTCTGTCAATCTCTGTGTTCAAGTAGATACTCTATGCTAGTTCTGTGACTGGTCCTGCATGAAAAATGCTAAATCTTGCTATTTACAAAAAAAAAAAAAAAAAAAAAAAAAAAAGCCTTAAGTTGTTCTCTTCATTTTAACCATCTCAATTATAAAAGTATGTGTATGTGAAATTTCTATCAATAATATTAAACAGATAAAGGAAGAAGTCATACTATGAGGGAGATGAAAATTGTTTTAGTATTGATGTAAACAATAATTGATTAGGTTTCTCAGCCTCTATTTCTAGAAATTCTTCTGTATTCCATTTAGGATTACTAGTTAGCTTTCATTTCCTTTCAAATTTTGCCTCTGGATAAGCTCAACTATTCCCAAGAAGAAACACTGATCAAGTACATTTGTCATTCGAACAACCATAATAAGGTAATTCATCATAGTCTGTCAGAGTTTTATTCCAGGAAGACTGCTGCATTTTTATCCTTACTTAAAAATCTGCTGTCACTCCTGCTGAAAATTTTGGTAGATACTTTGGACATGTTTAAAAGCCTTTCCAAACTGATAGTGGCAGATAATTAAGTTATCAGCTATCAAAGACTTTTTTCACTCTTTGCAATGTTTATGACATCATGAACCTTTCTGGCGGGTTTAATCTGACCTGCTTAGAGTGTGCAACCCCTTGTTCCTTCCCTTTTCCTTCCTTAAGAGTAGCCAATGACCAAAGTAATTCACTACGACAAATGAAGCTCTTCTGGAGAGTCAAATTGAGCAATTTTGTTTTCAAGGCCTGAACTCAACTACATCCTGCAATCCATTCTTCAGCCCTGCAATAACAATAGTTACTTGAAGGGAAGGCAATCTAGACTTTAGGTTTCCAAACAGAAGGAGAATAAACCAACAAACTCAAAATTGTGTGTGTGTGAGGGTGGGAGGTGCTATTTAGGCTGTCAGTAATGCTTAAATTTTTGTATATTCTCCAGGTAAAGTTGATTTTTTTTCTTTTTTTTTCTGTGCAAGCTTGGCATTTCACCAGTGTGTTGGGTACAAAATTTCATGTATTATTCCTGTATTTTCTCTTACGTATTATTCTGTGAACATAAATACTCTCTTTCTAAAAATTCCCACTTTTTGGTAACAAAAAAAAATAAAAATAAAAATAGGGCATGCAGTTTTAACACTGGTGAACACTCCTACAAATGGAAATGCACTGAAGGAAAAAACATTGGGAACGAAGAAGGTTCTATTTTCATCTTCCAGAACAGCATTAACAATAGCAAGGGGAAAATGAACTCAATCTTGAAGACCTATTACCTCACATAGAAACAGGGCATAGTTTTAATTCTTGCACCTTGTCCATCACAACATTTTATCTAGGGCTTTTCAATATAGCAGTGCAAGCCTAATGACAAAGTTATATTTAAAAAAATAAAAAATAAAAAAATAAAAAATAAAAAAAAAGAATCAATTTCCACTTCAGTAGCAACTGTCAAAAAGGCAGGGAGATAAGTTAGATCTGATAAGCAAAATTAAAAGTAACATCAAGTAAACCTACCCATAGATACATGCAGAAGATTGCTAGCAATGCTATGCAGTCTGTGTGTAATTGTTTTATTAACAGTATTTCATTTATGAAAAAAAAAAAAAAAAAAAAAAAAGGCAGAATACCACAAGATTTACCCTGAAGCAAGGTTTCATTGTGCTATGAGAGATGGGAATTCAGCATTAGAAGATAAATGAGCACTCTGTAATGATGTGGAAAAGGAAAGGAACCTTGAGAGCTGTAGATGGAGGAAGGACCATTCTTAATACTTGCTTGACTTCTATTAATAGGTCTTTTGTAGGTCCTAGATGAAAATGGCATATCTTACAGCTAAGAATTCTAGGTGTGCAAGAGACCAAGTCAGTAATATTTCAGTCTACAGAACATCTCAACTTCCAAGTATTATTTATATTTCTGTTATATGGAAGAGTAAAAGTGAATAATAATAAAAAAAAGAGAGAGAAACAGAGTCATACACTCAAAGACTCTGCTTGTAAATGCTTGAACTTAAGAGCATTTGTAACATTTTTGCTTGTATTTAGAGTTTCTGAAGTTTAGATACTGAGAAGAAAAGAGAGATTTAGAAGCTAAAGTAAATATTATTTTAAAACTAATCTTTAAGCATCATGCTTAGTCCTCATTCCTAGACTTTTTACATAAATCGTACATGGGGTCACTCTAAACCATGACAAAAAAAAAAAAAAAAAAAAAAAAAAAAAAAGTTACAGAAACAGGATCTCTAGAGAAGATCCTGAAATAATTATGCAATGAAGAGTGAACGTCTTATCACTGCTATCAATTCCAAGTCAATACAGAATACAACTATATCATCCAGCATTTACAACTTGAGGGACAAAAACTTTACCGCAGAGTATTAGCAAAACTTAATACTTTTGGCCAGATAGTTTGCCTTGGTCAGTTTTCTTTCCCTAACAGGGAGTGAAAAGGATGAGAAGAACACAAAGACCTCTTGCTCAGGAAGTCTCTCTTTGAGAAGAACCCAGCTGAGATAGATCTGCACCATCAGCCAGTGTGATCAGGTACTCTCCACAATCACCTTAACCATCCTTCTCCTTTGCCCAAATGGCAAGTGTGAAAAAGAGAGCTAGTTATATCCAACATATATGTTGTATACATTAGTTAGTAACAGCACCATGACTGTCCAGCTCTCACACTGAGTTTTTCCCCTCTGCTGCCCATATTCCCTTACCACAGCCTCCACAAGATGAATCATGAGCTACCAACTCCATGGTTCCAGGCTCAAAGTGAACAGAACTGTCAGACAAGTAGGTGTTTTAAAAACCTGGGCCATAAATTGTAGACCCTCTGATTTCACATCTTCTCCACCCCATGACCAAAGGCACTGGCATACTTCCCTCCCCAGGGCCACTTGCCAGGAAAGGAATAAGTTCAGAGCTCTAAAGGAAAGCAGCCCTGACTAAGTATAAATGGCCTTAAGCCACCATGCCCATGTAGAAATGGCAGAGCCTCTCTTTTCCAGTTCAGAGTTGTTTGGTGTTTTTTTTTTTTGTTTGGTTGGTTTGTTGGTTTGTTTAATAACCTAGCTGCCTTCAGCAGTCACAACTAGCCTGTGATACAAGCATTGCTAAGAAACAGAAACTGTAATTTCAGGGATAGATTTCAAAAGGTTCACACAAGAGCCAAGTGTTCATATTCCACTGGAAGACAATATCTTATTCTAATTTATTCATATCCTGAGTAGAAAATCTAGTGTCTGCTCTGCTGTAACTATTTAGTATTAGGAAAAGCTGTATTACTCATATGGCTGTTATGAAAATTTGCCAAGACTGTAATGAAGGCAAAACTGCTGGAGTACATACAATGAGTCAGAATTGCAAAGAATCCCAATTTATGTTTTCAAATAATATTAATTTTTGGTATAAAAGCCTTATCAACGATATAGCAGAGCCAAGCATAGCTCTTATTGCCACAGGGATCTGGGGACCATGACAACAAATTTCAGGACACTGGATTTTAAACTGGAGCCACTCTTATCTCAAAACAATCATTCTATCCAGGGAGTTATAAAGACAGCCTAAACAATGTGAGGCCATAAAATGTTTGACCTCTTTCCCACAAACCAATAAATCAGGGTGTCAAAGAAGCACACCACTATCAAACTGATGAAACTATGAGACTGATGAGAAGGACTCCGAATGAAGGTAGGAAACATTTCATTTCAGATTTCCAAGGGGAATTCTCAATACCAGGTAGACTGAATTCCTACTCAACATTTTTCTGTGTGGCTATCATTAGTTTTAATTATTTCTGACATTTTGTCTATCATACTGAATCCTCAGAGAAAAGTAATGAGTCTCCTCATGTGAAAGGTGAAAAGAATGAAGATCACATTAAGATGCCAGAAGTAATTAAACCACATGATCTTACTCACTATAAACCCCATAAAGGATCCCATTAAATACTTGCAACTACTGGCATGACTACAGAAATCTCCTCATTAGCTATGAAAGACAACTTGCAGCATCTTAATTCTGGCATTTCAATTTCATTAGTTGATTGTGTATGCTTGTTCCAGATTTAATATCAGCAATTGTCAATTGTCTGATAATAATTACTGTGTCAGTAATAGACAATTAATGAGGGCTACTTACCTGAGTAGCTGAGCCCAGTCATTTCCTAACTGTTTCTCTTCGAGTGGTTGGGAAAGTAGTTTGTTAAAGATATCTTTAACCTTTTTCTGAAGGTCATGTTTGTACGGTAATAAAACTTACTCAGCTCTTTGAAAGAATATACCAATCAGTTCAAATCAAAAGCTTTGGAAAGTACAAATTACATTCTCTCTCTTTCCAGCTTACTGGGAAAAACACTATGTGACAGTCTCAAGAAAAATTAAGCAGGAAAGTCTAACAGTCTGTATTTTCTTATCTTAATAGAATTTTACAACAGCAATGAATGCTTCAGAAATACTACTAAGGAAAAAAGCTAATTGGCAGAAGATTATAAATTGTATTTCTATATTCAGCAAAATAAGTACAAGATAATTTATTTTTATATTCAAAACTGTAACTCAGTGGGTAGAAGCAAAGACTGCAAAAATAATTTAAAATACTATTCCAATGAGAAATATTGTTTTATGAAATATTAACATATCAATATACTTCATAACAAGCATTGATACATTAAAATAGTGCATCTTCTCTCCATTTCTACACAGAACGCTTTTACTAAGTGATTTTCTGGGCATATACACCTACCTATATACACAAAGTTTTAGAAAACAGGCAGATGTGTTCTCAAATGCCTTCTGAACTAAATTGCCTATCTTTTCCATGATTCCATTGGCAACGTTCATACAATACATCTTTTCTAAAGTGCTAATAAAGGTACACAAACACATATCCAAGTATAACCATTTGTGTATTTCCACTGCCTTCAGTAAATCAAGTTGCTTGTATTAGGCTTAACTGGTGAATCTGATCACATCTTGTCTGAAATGTGGTAAAAGATAGACAAGAAATAATGTGTTAGAGTAAATATAGTATGTCTAGAACTGCCTCAGAACCCAAGGAGGAGAGTTCATTCTCTCAATACTCTTTTACCATTCAGAAGTTTCTTAAACAGTACTCCTTTGCATCTTTGTGTCAGAAGAATATAATGAGCAAATGAAATTGCTTTATTTCTCCCGAGGCCACCAGTTATGTCATATATTATAAAGGGGTGATTATGTTGTAACTTTGTTATTGCTAGACTTTATATTAAAATTAAATATTATTTGACACATGCTTTCATAACTATTTGTTAAAACAAATTAAAGTAGCAGACTCTAAAATACTGGCAGTGGCAAGGTGGTGACTTCAGATGCCAACTGTGACTACAGTTCTCTCTTTGGTACGTAGCACTGTAGTTTAAATTCTATTACTGATCTATATTGTCGATCTTTAAGATCAATTTTATTTTATCTGTGCGCTATCAAAGACAACTTGTGGCCAAATTTGGATGACCAGTTCATGGGATATAGATGAACATGAAATAGATCTCGAAGGGATCTTCGAGATTTTCAAATATTTTTTTATTCACTTAAGTCATAGGCAGACACTTGCCTCAAATGTAGCATAATTACTTAGCTAATACTGGAAGCAGCTCATAGAAATATAGAGAGGGTCCATATATATATATATATATATATATACTTTTTTTTTTTGGGGGGGGGGGGATAGAAGGGGGAGTAAGTGTATGGGGCAATCAATGAAATTATTATGCAAATTCTCATATAGAGGGCCAGCAAAGCACAGCACAATAATTTTACTATCAGACTAGAAATGCACAAAAGGCTAGGTTCTGCGTAAATACTTCTGACCAAGATAAATAAATAAATAAAACTACCACCATATGTTTTGTCAGCCCACTTCAGCAGAAGAGCCAAATTCAGTAATAAGGTATTGGAACATAAGCACAAAATCTGAAGCTTATACTAAAATGTATCTGTTTCCTTCTACTAAACTTGAGAAAAAATTAATAGGCCACATACCTATAAAAATAAAAGATTGGGAAAAAGGATGGAAACAAGCCATTGGGAATATCTTAGGTTTTAATATAATATGTAGTAATTGTTACAGTACCATCAGATTGTTACAGTACTCAGAACTGTTACAGTATACCACAGCCCTGATATTGCAAAAATTTCCTTTTCAACATATTTATAGAACTAAGTACCTAATTTTACTGGGTGTTGACATGAACCCATTTTCTGGGTTAGCAAGCACAGCTTTTTGTGCATAAACCTCACATTTGCACAGCTCACATATCCCGCTTTGAAGGAAGAAGGAACAACTTTTTCAAGACTAATAAGTATTGCTGAGGAATACACTGTTGGTGGCACAATATATTTATTAAAAGTTCTCTCATCACATATATGTGTGCAAAACAATTAGTATTTTTATCATCTGAAGCTATTGAACTTAACATCCACCATCACAAAGGCTGGTGCTTAACTCTGAACTAGCTTTGAATGCTTCCTTTAAAAAAGTCCTTCTCTTAAATTTTTTCTTTTTAAAGCTTCAGACACCTGAGAACTCCATTTTACTTATTAAGCTGTCCTTGGTGTGTCTTCTAAAACACGTAACTTGAAAAAAAGATATAAGAAATAAAATAGACATCTTAAGCTTTCATATATCAGTATGTAAGTAGGAAGGCAAGACAAGCATTAGGTCTTACCATCTTTGTCAGATACCATTAAAAGGTGCAATCTTCAAATGAAAGCAAGAAAAAAAAAGGGCATGCCCTACTTATTATGAAGTAAATCACTTTAAAATGTGTATTGATAGTTAGAACAGAAAGAAACTCTGCAATAGTTTTTTTAGTATGAATGAACATGCTAAGTGATTCAATTACAAAAAAAAGATAAAGTATTTCTTTTATCTAGACTTTCTTCTTTTAGAACAGTCTTTCAGAAGTAGTATTCTTATTGAACTACATTTCAAGATCTGAAGGATCTTTATTCTCCTAATTGCAATTTGAGATAACAAAATGACCCACTTTGCCAGAAATTACCCATTTCTCGTCTGGAAAGATACTGTACCCCAGACATTGTTTTATCCAATGGTTTTATCCATTGTTTTATCCATTATTTTGGTCTATTGTCCCAATGGAGAAAATAGTGGTTCTCTTTATAAAAATGGTGGTTCTTGAAAATGTAATGGTGGTTCTTAAATGTAACGGTGGTACTTAAATGTAATGGTGGTTATTGAAAAACAAACATTATCCTTAAAGATTTTTCATTTTACTGAGAATGGCCAGTGGGAAAGGTGTGTCATCACCACCTCTTTTTTTTTTTTTTTTTTTTTTTTTAATATATATTAACAATCAGGATGTAATTCAAGCATTTTTCAGGAGTAACATATAGTTGTTGCTGTGCTGATTAATGGCAATGGACTGACTCCGCGTTCTGATGCTTGATTCATCCTTCTGATTGCACTGAATTCCACAAGGGTCTCAATTTGCTTACTAAACTGAGAAGTGCTGTCCTTTCACAGCACAGAAAAGAAGATCACCATCTGTTTCTTTGCAAATACTTTATCTGAAGAGATTGTTGTAAAAGCAGAGAAAGTTCTGAGAATAAAATAGGAAAAATGTAATTTGAAGTTGTCACAATAAAAATAAATAGAAGATGAAGATGGATGGTGGTGGGTGGTCTGGCAGCCTGTCTGAAAACATATGGCTTGGTCTAAAATCCACTGAAGTTAGGAGAGGTTTCTGTTTTCCTAAAGAGATTCCAGTTACAGACAAGGACCTATATAAGTCATTAAGATTGCAGAAACAGAGTCATCTTGTTACCACTGCTTATGGATTTTTATTTTTATTATTTATTTTTTTTTTTTGTATTTATGGGCATAGAAGTTTGTTATTTAAATATTGTGACATTTCCAAATACATTGTATGTTACCATAAACTCCAATTTATAGCAAAACAAACTGCTTCAAGCTGTGCTGGATGTGGCAAATGGAAGCTGAAGGTGTCTAAGTAGTAAATGGATGCCAGCTTGTTAGCTGCAGGAAGAGGCTGAAGCAATGAACACTGTGAACCTGCATAATGAGGAGCTGCATTTCAGGAAAGGCTGAGAGATTCAGGAGGCAGATGAGAAGAAGGAGCAGAAGCAAAGGTAATTTGTGGTTTTGAGACAGTCCAGACATATTAGGGTACAACAGGAACTTCTGGTAAGAGCAGGGTTTATGGAGGCATTGCAGGAGGATAACTAGAGGTGTTGGGTAATTAGGCAGCAGCCAGATGCCTTGCAAAGGCTTGGAGGTGGCCTGGCCAGCAGACAATAGGGACTAGTGAATAACTCCATCAGCACCAGATCACCAGACCCCAGAACAAGAACGGTGTCAGAGTCCTTTTAAGAGGAGGGAAAGAAATAGTAGTGCTAACTACAGACTAATTACTATACTAATGACTATTTTTAGCGTGATTGCTAAAATGCTAGAGTAATGTTTTCTCAATTAACTCTTCAAAAGTAGTTGCTGCTTCTGTTTCTTCTTGCCCCCATAACACCACTTACTTTGTATCAGTATGAACACTTGTGTGGCTGCACACTGAATACCAGGGAATTAATGCAGCTAAAAAAAATAACATGTTCAATTCACAATCTTGTCACATAAATACTCATTTTCACTCAAGGCAAGCCATTATGCAGGAGTATAGGTGCCTGAGGCAGCAACCATTTTCCATAGGGCATGCATATATGGAACTGAATAAATGTGTGTGCAATGACTTGAAGAAGAGCCAAAAGAACCTGAAGAGGCCATGTCTCCTCCACTACCCAATAAAACTAGCATAGACTGTGCCTTCTTCAGGATTAAAACACAAATGACCACAGAGGTTCAGTGATTACCATTTCTATTCTGCATTATTTGTAACACAGGCTTGCAGAAAATAGATTGCAATAATTTTTCAAAACAAACAAACAAACAAACAACTAATTGTGGTTTAAGAACCCATTTGCAATCTCTTCTAGAGCAGACTCTCCAGTTTTTGTTCTATCCCTGTCTGTGAGTAATTTGCAGATCCAAAGTAAATGAGAACTTCCACTCAGCAAGAGGTTCCAGGTTTTGTACCGTAAATTACATTTCCCCTTTAAAAAAAATGTCCTTCTAAATACATTGCAGTCATGATACTCTGGTTCAAATTTTTGTGTTCTTACACGTCTGGCATTCTAAAGTATAAAAGGTATCAGTAATGTTTTGAGCCTCTTTCACCACTCCACCATTAACATTTTACCATTTGTGCAGTTCTACTTGATAAGACTTGTGAATCTGGCATTTCAAACAGTAGGAAAAACAAACGTAAAATGAGCCAACCAAAATTTCTCTCTTTGGCTGTTGCCCAGCTAAGTCACAGAAACAGAAGATAACAGACCAAGCTTATTAGAGTTTCACCACTGGTGGAAATATGCGACCTCTCCTCTTACTTCAATTTTCAGTTGCGAATGTTACCAAAAAAGCAATGTCCAAATCATACCAATAATAGGAGACAAAGTAACATTGGCAACATCATTTAGAACTCCACTCTTCCATTGACGTGGTTTTCCATTGAAAGACTGCATTAGTGTTAAAATATTACACGCAGTCAAAGGCAGCTTTAAGAAAAAGGAAGAAAACATTAAGTAGCTTAGAAAATAAATCAGGCCTTAATTCATAGACATGCATTCTCCCCTCAATTGAACTAAAAATATACTTGAGGTCTAAACTGATGACTTCTTTAAGGGAAATGAATGTTATCTTTACCTTGTGGCCATTAACCACTCAGTCAGCTATGACTGGAACTCTCTTGAACTCCAGCTGCATAGTGTCAACTCTAACACAAGTTCACATAATAAAAGTGCCCTCTTGTTCTACAAGAGCAGATACTGCTCAGAAGGTATATATATATTTAGACACTTCACTGTCCTTGCCACTTGTCACTGTCACTGAAAAGTATCACTGCATTTTGCATCAATACTCTGGTGAATTACGTCATCAAGCTCACATTTATAATTGACAAAAAGTAAGGCAGAGAAATACAAATTACAACTCCTAAATTGGACTGGCGCATGCTTCGTTGGGTTAGAAACTGGCTGGATAGCCGGGCCCAGAGAGTTGTGGTAAATGGAGTCAAATCCAGTTGGAGGCCAGTCACTAGTGGCGTCCCCCAGGGCTCGGTGCTGGGGCCGGTCCTCTTTAACATCTTCATCAATGATCTGGACGAGGGCATTGAGTGCACCCTCAGTAAGTTTGCAGATGACACCAAGTTAGGTGCGTGTGTCGATCTGCTCGAGGGTAGGAAGGCTCTGCAGGAGGATCTGGATAGGCTGCACCGATGGGCTGGGGTCAACTGCATGAAGTTTAACAAGGCCAAGTGCCGGGTCCTGCACCTGGGGGGTAATAATCCCAAGCAGAGCTACAGGCTGGGAGATGAGTGGTTGGAAAGCTGCCAGGCAGAGAAGGACCTGGGAGTGATAGTGGACAGTCGGCTGAATATGAGCCAGCAGTGTGCTCAGGTGGCCAAGAAGGCCAACGGCATCCTGGCTTGTATCAGAAATAGTGTGACCAGCAGGGCCAGGGAGGTGATCGTCCCCCTGTACTCGGCTCTGGTGAGGCCGCACCTCGAGTACTGTGTTCAGTTTTGGGCCCCTCGCTACAAGGACATCGAGGTGCTTGAGCGGGTCCAAAGAAGGGCGACGAAGCTGGTGACGGGCCTGGAGAACAAGTCCTACGAGGAGCGGCTGAAGGAGCTGGGCTTATTCAGCCTGGAGAAGAGGAGGCTCAGGGGCGACCTTATCGCTCTCTACAGATACCTTAAAGGAGGCTGTAGAGAGGTGGGGGTTGGCCTGTTCTCCCACGTGCCTGGTGACAGGACGAGGGGGAATGGGCTAAAGTTGCGCCAGGGGAGTTTTAGGTCAGATGTTAGGAAGAGCTTCTTTACTGAAAGAGTTGTGAGGCATTGGAACAGGCTGCCCAGGGAGGTGGTGGAGTCACCATCCCTGGAAGTCTTCAAAAGACGTTTAGATGTAGAGCTTAGGGATATGGTTTAGTGGGGACTGTTAGTGTTAGGTTAGAGGTGGGACTCGATGATCTTGAGGTCTCTTCCAACCTAGAAATTCTGTGATTCTGTGATTCTGTAAAGCTGGATTTCTGAATCCCCATTTTGTCAAGTACCCATCAGAAAAGGGAATACCCATTGCTCTAGTTTGTTAAAACGTGACCTGATTAGCACTTCAGACTCTCCTTCCCAGCCCAAACCAACCCCAAGCCATTTAAAATTACCAGGTCTCTAGTTACAGCGACTAATTTCAGCTACTTAAATTTTGAAGTGCTGACCAAAGCATTTTTAACATTATAAAGAGGCAGCGTGCATTATTAAATTAGTAACATGACACAGTCCTCCTCAGAATGGAGGATGTAGAAGAATTAGCAGCTACCTAATTAGAGCAGAGAAGGAAGATCAAGAGAGAGGTCCCAGAATAGCAAGTGTATACAGTGCTGAGGGAAATTATTTGTTCTGTTCTGGAAGCAGTTTGGCCACATTATCATTCTGCTGTGCTGTGCCAATAAACCTTTTTGAGGCTAGGTTGCCCTGGGTGTAACTGGATAATAAGTGACTCAGCTTGGGTCGGGAATCAACAAGCCCCAAATCTTGCATTTCTGAACACTGTTCAGAACTACCTGACACTGGGTCTAGTAAAGCTTTTCTGTGATCAAATCTCACTGTGCAGTTATGCTTATCTCCCTGACAGGATCCATTTAGTGCTAAGCTTCTGTAGTGGGTTTACATGGCAAGGTTTTGCTAGCAGGGGGTCATAGGGGTAGCTTCTGTGAGAAGAATCCAGAAGTTGTCCCATGTTAGATAAGGGGCCTACTGCTGGCTAGAGGCCAGAGCCAAGCCAATAAGCGATGTTGTTTGTCCTTCTGTGAGAGCATATTTAAGAAAGGGAAAAAAAGGAGAAAAATAAGTAAAAAATGCTGTACAACAGCTGCTGGGAGAGTGAGGAGTAAGAAGCAGACCTGCAGCCCCCAAGGTCGGTGCAGCAGGAGGGCAGGAGGTGCTCCAGGCAGGGAGCAGCAGTTCCCCTGCGGCCTGTGGAGAGGCCCCTGGTGGAGCAGGGTGTCCCTCTGCAGCCCATGGGTCCCAGATGGAGCAGATCTCCACGCTGCAGCCCGCGGAGGAGCCCCCGGTGGAGCAGGTGGATGTGGCCTGGAGGAGGCTGCGGCTCATGGAAAGCCCCTGCAGGAGCAGGCCCCGGGCCAGAGCTGCAGCCTGTGGAGAGGAGCATTTTTCGGAATTTTTCAATTGTATTAACATAGCCCTATATACAGATATAGTGAAATCATAACAGACCCATAAGTAATTTCTTGGCATCGCTCATTACTCTCGATTGCAGTGCCATATCTGGCCAAATTCATAAGTGTGTTCCATATTCTATTTGCAGACATCCAGGCTTCTCTTCTGAAAGAGGAGTCCCTCTTATCGCCTCTTTCCTGCATCCACCATTCTTCCCTCCCCAGATAATGAGTCTGAAGCCACTGTCAAATAACCTGTCCATCAGTTTTGTCAAAATGCTAGATGATCCATCAGCTCATCACCAGCCCACTTGGCAAAGCTATTTTCTTGCTTGGCCAACTTAATATAGCCACTATACTATCCAAGTGGACCTATTCAAATGCGAAGGAGATTTTGTTATCTTTTCACTGGCCCTAACCATTGATTGCCTGTCATAAACGATGACTATGGAAATGGAGAATGCCAGTGGTAAGAGGTTAACCCTTGGAGATCAGGTAAGAAGCAACACACAAATACACGCACAAAATAATCAGGTAAAACAGGACATGGTATTTCATAAAGCTAATGCAGAAATCTCTTTTGATTGTGAGGCTTTGGTTATACATAAAGATAAAAGTGACAAAAATCTAGTACTGTTGTTCTGCTAAAAGAAACCCAGAAGGCTTTGTGTGCCTTGGAATAAAGGATGACATAAAACTTCTACATAAACTCCTGGGATACTATAAAAAAGCGAGTTTTCAATTTCTGACCCTGCACACATTCAGTAAGTATGCCCCACTTGTTCAGCCTATAAATTTTCAAGGTTATTTGGAAAGTGAAGAACAAAAGATGTGCTTCTCATAAGAAAAAAAACTCCTTCATATCAAGAAGATAGGATTTTTTAATTATTATTTCATTTTTTGGGAACTCTTCCAGATATTATTACCCATGCAACTTAAAAAGTTAAATACGTTAAGGCATTATACTCTATCATATTTTAAAATACATTTAAAATTCAGTTTGATTAAAGTCCAACATGCAATATTTGGGGATATAACATCTCTTGCAGTTTTGAAAGATGTTGCTAGATATGAGCAATGGAACCAATTAGAGCACCAGTTCAGTCTGAAGAAAAATGAGCCTCCATAAATAGAGTACTTGTATCATATAAAAGAAGAAGCAAGCATACCCATAATGCCAAACTAGAACATCAACACAGAAATGAAACAGGATTTTCAAGGAAATATGACACAGCCAAATGAAATACCTGCAAACATACTGTGCAGAGGATTTCACACTGAGCTCTGTATTTCAGCTATCCAACACAGGCATCACAGTAACTAGTTTACAGATGAGACGCTGCATAAAACACAACTGAACTATCTATTAATATTAAATAAATAAATAAATCTATCTCATTTTCTTTTTATTTCGTTCTCCTCCCTAAGGGACTAAAACCATTCAAATAATTTACCTATAGTCTTTCCACTTTCTTATATGCTTTCAACCAAGAAGGGACAATAGAGAAGACAGGCAGCAAGACTGAATACACACGTTTTAATTGCTTCTGAAAATGCAACAACGTGGTATCATTGTGTGAACACAAGAAAAAATAAATACATAAAAATGGTGATCCAAGTCTACTCAGACTGACTTCTGTGAAAATGTCTGTTTTAGTGCACTTAGCTCACTTTTTAGAGTAATGAAATGTTATGCTGCACCTTTTACTTTCATCAGTGGTAGCACTTCAGCCTTCAGCATGCTACAAAGACAGAAGAAGCACTGATGTTCTAATCTCTCTCTCTCTCTCTTTTTTTTTTTTTCTTTTTTTTTTTATTTTACATTTTTAATCCTTTCCAGCTTCTTTTGCGATACAGCATCCTTCCAACTCACAAAGAACAGTAATGACATCAATAGGTCACTCCTTAGGGCTCTTGTAATGAAATCTTTGCACAAGAATTCCACTTTTTTTTTTTTTTTTTTTTTTTTTTTAATTCTGTATTTTTCAGGAGACAAAACCAAACAAGCTTCATCCCTCTCTGCACCCCCACCCCTAACACACACCTTTTTGTTGTGGCTTTCTGAAACATTACAAAGCAAAATCTCTTGCTTGTCTTTGTGTTGATCAGTGAGAATAAAAAAGGCTCGTACCAAGTTGGAAACAAGTCAAAATGCCCTTTCTGACTTGTTAATGAAATCCTTCTGATGTACAAAAGGCATTTATTCACCACCTTAATAGTCACACTGCAAGTAGATTTTATCTGGCTGGGGACTCATTTATTTGAATGAAAAACTAATCTCTTTTGTGGGATTCACAGAAAGGATTTGAATTTAAAAATAAATAAAAGGAATTGTTTACCTGCACATAGATAATAATACCTCTGGAAATGCCATCTATGTATATTGACTACTGAATCATGAAGCATTAGTCTGGTGCATTTAAAAGAGTTCATGCTATAAAACTATAATGAGTTTATGCTTTCGACTAGCACATAAAAAAATGAAGACAAAGTTAAAATTAGATTCTGGCTACACTCAGAAAAATTAACAGAAAAATGTAGAAAATGTTCTTAGAGATGGGTTTTGAAAATGCACAGAAAAAGCTCCTGCTTGAAGCATTACAAATGTCATTTGACGGGACTGACCTGACATAAGGTTGGCAAAGGATGCAACTGTAGCCTTAATTGAATGAGCTCGGACATCTGTCTCAGCTGTCAATCCTCCTAACACTAAGATTGATAGATGCAAGCTAATCGCCAATTAGAGGCGGCTCTTCTCGACACAGGCTGTGATTCAAGAAGCTGCATGAACTAGCACAGAGGAGACTGCAGCGACTGTGCAGAAGGGAGAGGAAGGTTTCTGTTTGCTTGTTTCCAGACAGACCAAGCGATCTCCTTAAACCCAATTTTTTAAGCAAAGCGTCACCGGCAAAATAACGAAAGCGAGTAAGAAACCCTGGCTCCACAGCTGCATGACTGATGGCTGCCTCATCTTAAGACAGTTTCAGGCAAATACGCAGTGCAGTTTTACTTAGGCAGTGCTTAGCATCCTGTTCCTTCTGGAATACAAAATATTTCAGCATCACATAAGGTGACTGAGTTCGCTGTCTGCCTTTCTTCCTCCCCCAGATACAAATCCATTATCCAGTACTTGTGTCTTTTCCGCATGTTTCAAAAAACTACTCTTTATAATAAAAATCATTAGGAACGCTCTTGTTCCTAATATGCTTATTTATTTTTTCCTGTACTGTCCTTGCTGCCTACTAGTTAATGTTCTAATTTCTTCTGTCAATTTACTACTATTCCTAGTTTTTGATACATAGCCCTTACGAAGGGCTTTGTTTTTTTTTTTTTTTTTTCTTCCCAGTATAGCAACCAATTTTTCATTTCTACTGGCCCAGACTTCCAAACAGCTTGTCTCTCCTCTCCCCGTCCCCCTCTCCAGATTGTGGAATTACGGAATATGGTTTTTACAGTTTACAGTTATTGATATTTATTTTCAGTTTAAACACTGTATCACCAGCCTCTGGGGACTCACATACAACACCATCATGGTAGAGTCCTTTAAAGATATATAATTATTTCTGCAATGCAATAACAGCAGAGTGAATTTATTCTCTCTTCTTTTCCCTCCAGTATTAAAAAATTGTTCTTCTCAAGGCACCTGCTAGTTTCTTTAAATACTGCTTTAACAAATCCATCTGCAAAGTACAACTAACTACTTTGATTTGGATTTATGTGTCTATAGAGCAATATTAATAGCAAATCTGGTGGCCAGCTGTAGCAAATACTTGTTCTAATTCTGTGATCAGTTTGGGCTTCTCTCTCTCTTCTAGACCTTGTGTTGATGGGAAACTACAGTCGGAGGCAATAGTGGAGGTTATAACGAAAATTGCCAGGCTTCAGAAACAATAACTGGCAGCACAAAACCTCCAGCATCCCATAGACAGAACTACCTCCTAATAACTCAGGGTTATTTTCCCCAGCAATCCATAAATGGTTTCTGATACGATTTAGTACCCTGTACTAGACACTAATAGGTATACCACATTAAACTTTCCTCAATAAGCTTTCAAGATAATCTACTTCCAAGTTGCCCACGACTTGGAAATGCATAGCACCATGTTCCATGTGTTGCCCTCTGCTCTCCCTGGTGTTTCTAAATACATTTCAACTCCTGTGTACTTTTCTTGTGTAAAAGCTGGTGCATTCTTCTACAGTGGGATACCTGCCCATGCAACTTCCCAAGTTTAAAAAAAGACGGCGCATCTTGTCTTAGAAAACACACTGTACTGTGCATTTGGTACGTTTGTGCATTTGCAAATGGTACTGTACAGACAGTATGGTCTCATTAACCATATTTAGAATAAAGAGACAGGCCTCCCAGTTGGATAATTAGGATGATATTCCACATTGCCTATCAAAACCTTGCCTTTCCAGTACCACATTTTGCTTGGGTATTTCTTTACATCCATGTAAGCATGCTCAAAGTAACAAAACTGTTTTCAACAGATTTTTTTTTTTTTTTTTTTAAACCCATTTTTCACTGTTCATGGTAGTTCACGGAAAAGCATCTTAATTCATTATACAGTGTTTAATAGCATAAGAGCACTTTTTTTTGGACAGAGATAAAGGGAAGGTGGAATGAAAGAGCTTAGGCTTGTATTTTTGTATCTCCATGGACAGAGAAGGTTTTTCCTACCTAAAAATTCCCAGAAGTGACTTCCTGCTAATTACGGCTGCACCAGATAAATCTTCTCTCTGGCACACAGCTATTTTGCGATGGAAGTCAACAGGGCTGTTGTTTCCTGGGTATGGAACTGCCAGAGGTACCTGAGGTATCAAAGGTTAAATAACTTCTGTAACAGTAATGACCAAGGCATTACATTTGCATGAATATTTGATTCCAGATGTACTTAGTTTCAGTCTTAATTGTCAAAAACACTTCACTAAGAATATTAAAAAAATAAAAAAATAAAAATAAATAATAATAATAATAAAAAAAAAACACACCACAACAATCTGGTCTGCTCGTTTATGTAACATCTTCAGCTCAAGATTTAGGACAAGTTAAATCCATGATGAAACTATTTTAGTGGCTTATTCTGTCAGTTCACTTTACCATGTTGTAAGATATAGGACTAAGCACAATGGTGGCATCATCCATTCTCCTTCCCCACCTTTTTATTTACACTAATTTTCACAATTTTCTCATGATCATGAAAAGTACAAGAAAACTGTACCTCCATGACCATTTAGCTTTCTCACCCACGCTTTTTAGTTGATCCAGAAAAATCTCTGCAGTCCAACCTGCTTTCAAAATATACTTACATTAAAGTGCAGGAATAGTCAGGGTTAAAATCTGAAGTGTGGAGGATAATTTGCTTTTTACATAAAATTCTGTTAATGGCACTATTGAAAGTGCCCCTCAGTGTTCCCCAGAAGCTGCTAAACCATTCAGTGAATCCCGCAGTGTTACAGACTCCACGTGCTCCGGCCCAACAAGTGACTACTCCATGTGGATCTTTTATCTGGAAAAGCTATATAGCCATGAAACACAGCAGTGGCTTGCACATCACATTTAAAAAATAAAAGATATGGTTTATTTTTAATTAGTTCTTCCTTCTATTTCTGAAGAAAAATTACTTCCCCCCCCCCCCCCCCCCCCTTTTTTTTTTTTTTTTCCTGGCAGCTTTACTTTGCCAGGACATGTAGGGATGAAAGATTTATAATGATACTACTGAAATAACTAAGAGATTGAAACCCAGTAAAAACAAGCAGGACGATTAATAACATTTGGGGAAAAAAATAAAAATAAAAAGTAAATTGAAAGTTGTGTACTACAGCCACTAGAAAAGAAAAGAACAGATCATTATGTGACAGGTGTAGTGTTCATTCCCCCAGAGAAGCAGAAATGCACACCTAATGGTTGTGCCTTTAGGCAAAAAGTCTTAACTCATCAAGTTACAAATCCATTTTCCAGCCTTACATGCTAGAGGCCACACAGCCCAAGAGCATTAATCCATAGATACTTCAGACAAATGACTGTTTTCACACACCCTTTTATAACTTGGCAGTACAGTTGACAATGCTATAATTAAATACATTTTAATAGCATAAATGAAGTTATTTGTCTGTCACTGGGAGAATTTCAACTTTGCCAAGGTCTAATTATTTAAGATATATTAATTATTCTGGTGTTTTATACAGTGTGTTTAAAAAGATGCTTAAATTTTAAAATGGAATACTGCCGCTGCTGAAAATAACAGTCAAATCTTTCCCATGAAAGATGTATTTTACACAATGTGATTTTAATATAAATGAAGCACTGAATTTTACCAAGTTGAATGAGTCAAAAGAAATGCTTTCAGTAGGATGGTTCAACTTTGGATTTGTGCCATTGAGGTGCACTGCAGGTCTTAGAAGCAGTGCAAGGACGACGAGGTCAACCTCTCCCACCCCCACCCTAAGCACACATATATACTGAAATAAATGGCATATAGGAGATGCTTCATGTGGAACAATGTAGAAGAGAAGAGTGGAAAAAACACAGCTCTAGAATAATTTTACCATTTTGTGAGTGTGAATATTGTGTCTAAGAAAATCTGCTCCTGCATTAATTCAATGGCAGGCAGTAGAGGGAAGAGTCTCCAGGAATACTGAACTTCTCACTGTTTCCTTTACGCTAATTTATGTCCAAGTGGTACAAAAGTACACCAACTTTTTCTTTTCGATCTAGGATACAAAGTTAAATTAATGCAACAAAGAAACACACAATGCCATAAATTATTCTCTCATTTGTCTTCTAACATTCCTCTAAAGTAAAGCACGCACAGGAAAAGATATTCCCAGGTTATCCAAGTAATGCATAATTCCAGTGGAAATACTTCTGAGCATTGTCATAAAGTGTATGCAGATGTAGCCTGCCCTATTTGCCTAAAACTGCCTACAGCAGATTACATACATGCAATCAAGCTTTGAAAAAGTATGGCACTGATTGTCCTCTTTTCAGAAAGAAACTTACCATCTCGGGATGTAAGCATGAGGAATCAATTCATAGCCAATCCATTACATTTCAATTTTTATTTTTTTTCCGGTTTTCAATTGTAAATGAATGTATAGAACATTATTTATGCCTCTATGCACATACACAGATTTTTCAGGTGTTTATCATTCCTGGTTAAAAGGTTGAAAAATGAAAGGTAGACTTTTCATGAGTTATTAATTAACTTCAGAGCAGAAGTCAAAAGTACTGCTATGAGCTCTGGCCTGACCACTCTGATTGTTTATTTATTTATTTTTATGTTGTTAAGGATCTTTGGAAGCTCTGCAAAACACACAGTACGTTAAGTAAAAGCCATTAACACCAAAAATCAAATTTTGCTGGAGGATGCAGTTTGTTACCTTGTAATAGCTAATATTCAGAAGCCTAAATACCAGCCTAAATGCTTACTTCACAACTCTTGGGATCTACATATTGTTATGTATTTTGCAAGCAGTGTTTTTGAACAAAAAAAGTAATAAGTTCTCTGAAAAATGATGTAATGAGTACTTCCTATAAAATGCAAATTGCCTACTGTAACACTATTATTGTGGGGATGAATAATCAGAATTACATAAGGCACGTGGAAATAACAGAATGAGAAGCTCTTTTCCCAGTTTTCTTTACTGGCATCACACACACACACACACAAGTGAGAGGGAAGAGAAGAGAGGAGAGAGAGAGGTAGGGGCAGGGAATGAACAGAACTGGAAAAAAAAATGAAGGTACTACTTTTTTTCTGAGACATTTTATTTAGTAGGTAGTAGATAAGAATTTAAAAGCTGTGATAGTTACTTTAAAATGACATTAACATGCTGATGATTAAATGAAAATAGAGATCAAAATGCCAGATCCTATACAGGCCTATTACAGGTGAACTTGCTTCATTTTAGCTAGAGCTTAAGGACTTACTAGTTATACAACAAAAATCCACTTAGTTATGCAGATAAGTGTCTCTGTTGCTGAATGAGAAGGAAAAACAGGGTTGTAGGGTCTGGATCCTGCTTGTGAATGCTGTAATTCAAAAACACCTTAATGCAAAATGCATAAACATTCACTGAATCAGGACTGGAAATCAGGATTCCCGTCACTCCCAGAAGAACCTAATTCACAGCAGATCACAAAAGCAGGCTCTGCCTTCCTCTCTGTTCTCTCTCTGCCCCCATAAACTGGTTATCCTTGCTGCAGTCAGCCACACTCAGCAGCAGGGACTAAAAAGGCCCAACCCCAGTCTAGCTTGGCTATCCAACTTGCAACCTCAGGTCAGGCTACTCATTTAATCTGCAGCTTGCCTGCAAATACTCATGTTCTGAAATACTTAATGCAGAAACATCAGACCATCCTCTGAAGTGAGAGGCGGGATTTGAAGGGAAAGAGGCTGGGGAGGAACAGAGCTGCAGCCTGCCACTGAGCAGTATATATAGACTACCAGTGATTTTGTAGAAATATCTCAGTATGATGACTTTTTCACCTCTTTGCTGGCTTTCCTCACTAATTCCTTTGTCCCCTCCTCCCAAAGCAGCTTTCTCTTACCCTCTGCACTGTTATGCCCATTCTGGGCTTATGCCATTGACTGCTCAGCTGCTGACTCCAGCAGCAATGGCATGAAACCCAAGCCAGCTCCTCCAAAAGATCCAAGTCTGGGAGCTCTCTGTTGATGCCCCCAGGCAAGTTAAACTGTGCCCTAGTGCCCCTCAGAAAGGTTACCAACACTTCTGCCTTGCAAGAAAGGCCCAGTCCTTCTACTTGAGCACATTGCTGATAGCTGAGCCAAACAACAGCCTTTGACCTTGAGCTGCAAGTCTTCAAGTTGACACTTAAGGCAGGAAGAAAAGGAAGATAAACATCAGAACCTTCTTTGTTTTCTATTTTTCCTCTTCCCCTCACTTCTTTTCACATGTTCTCTTGTACATGTGGGAATTTCAGTGTTCTCCATGAATGGGGAATGGTATTTTCCTGCTCAGCATGTTGCTTGCTTCCTTCAATTTGACTCTATTGTCCAACTCCCCTGTTTAATATATAGAGATCTCCAAGCATCCATATGTGGCAAAATCCAAATATCTCAGAATTTTAGATCCAATAATTTTCTAACCCTAGGCACACATTTTTTCTGCTAGAAATCTACTATTTTCTGATTTAAAATATGCCAATGCGGAATAAGAATAAGTAAAAAGTGAGACCAGTCATCAAAAAAATCTCATGCTGGCCTGAGACCCTTCTTATCACCCCTTCCAAAGACTTCCCTTGTACTTTATTTAGAGCCTCACAGAGCAAATGCATTGTCTAGACGGAATAGGAGAATAAAAAGTGAGGATTATGGCTACTTAAAATGAAAAAGGGTATTTCTAAAAGAGTGGGATTTTTCACAGCCTAAATCTGTCCTAATACTATATTATTGAAACTACTGAAATATTAGATATGAGTAAAGAATCACACACAATAATACAAATCCTAGTACATTTTTTATTTTATTTTTCCCAGTAATGAACAAGAAGTAATGCAGATAATAGGTAATATGTTCTCTGCAATAAACATCACTCAGTAAGAAAGAAGGTATAACATGAATTGCCTAAGTTCCCATTACTTTTAAACAATACACCCCTGCAGTTCACACCATTATCTCAGGAGAGAGCAGACAGGGAAAATAAAAAGACAAAAAAAAAAAAAAAAAGTCTCCCCAGCCCCCAACTCACAAGGTGTAGTTTGCATGCAAGGGAGAAGACTGTATTTATTCATCCAAACATAAAGACCCTTCTACCTCTGCTGCTATCTAAGCACCAAGGAGAAATCTCCAATTTGTTTTCTCCAAATAATAACAGCAGGCAATTCCTATGGGTAAAAAAAAGTCTTGTAAGTAAGTAAAAAAAAAAAAAAAAAAAAAAAAAAAAAACAGGCATAGACCCTAGATCACACACTTATACAGGCACACTGACGGAAGTAGATATCCTCTAATCACAAGTTCTGATCCTGTGTATGCTATGAATAAAGGTTCTTGGGCATACTACTCAGATTCACTGAACTAAACCTACAGTTAAGTGTTCACAATTTTGAACATTTTACTCAAGTGATTCTGGATGTCTCATTCATTAAAGAAAAAAAATAGAATTAAGGGGAAAAACATTACTGTCACAAAAAAACATACAGGCACAATGGATTCTTTGTTTAGTATGCTTTGTTAGAATTGCATTTTCAATTCTAATCAAAACTTTACAGAAAAACTAAGTTTTTATTATTATTATTAAAAAAAAAAAGACTAATAATAAAAAGTTTGCTTTTCAAAGCATATGTATCTGACAGTTCCTACAGCAAGGAACATCAGACCAGATGTACTAATACAAGGCGAAACAAGATGGGAGATTGTTTTAAAAACAGTGGCTTCCTGCCTTTTTCCACATATACATATCGTGAGAATCTCAGATGATCTCCATCACCTTCTGTCTCCACACAGTAAGGTTAAAAAGACTTTTCTCCTCACATGACTATCAAGCACACTCCAGCCAGTTGGGAGCATGAAGCCAATGAGCTTTTTACTTACCTCTAAGCT
The DNA here is from genome assembly GCF_011077185.1 of Oxyura jamaicensis. Classification (NCBI taxonomy): domain Eukaryota; kingdom Metazoa; phylum Chordata; class Aves; order Anseriformes; family Anatidae; genus Oxyura; species Oxyura jamaicensis. The sequence goes on from NC_048893.1 coordinate 96,953,781, forward strand.
GTCCTGAGCTAGCTTTTCTGCCACCAGAAATCTAGATTTTTTCACTTAAGTGTAATTAGCTGAAGTTATGAATACATTTGGATTGCATGTCAAATAATTTCTTTTGAAATCAAAAATCTTCATCAACATGAGGCTGTTGAGCATGTCTTTAATTTCTGTAGGCAATCTCAGTATAAATTCAGCTTGTCAGGTGACAACAGGAAATAACTGCTAGCAGACTATTATAACTATTATAACTATTTGCAGACTAATTCTTATTAAGTACGGTATTCTTAGACTAAAGATTAACAATTTTCTACATCAGCTGAGGAAAGGCTAGTTTTCATGCCCTTCTGATTCCTACACACATTTCCTTCCTACGGTAGATGGAGGAATTTCCAAAGCTGAAAGCTATTTTGAGTAGCTTCCAGAGTCTCTCTTTGTAACACCCTCTTAACTGTGATTTCCTAATCACTATGCAGAAGATTTCACTGCCTAATTAAAGGACTGGTGCAGTGATGAAGATAAAGAATACAGAGCAGGGCTGCAAGCTAATCTACAAGCAAAACACAGGAGTTACTTGTCAAGAGTAAGGGCATATTTTATCGACAGCTGTGTCCAATAAGGATGAGTTATGTAGTGAAGGTTTAATATTAATGCATTTTGGTCTTTCCTATTTCTTACTTGTCATACATACCTAGGGCATTTCTAATTCTCTCACTCTCCCTTCTTATTGTAATGTAATTAACATTTTAGCCCCCTGAAAATCCTTGTTTTTTACATCATTGCAGACTTTTACAGTATACAACAGAGCTGTAGGTCTCAGCAGTGAAGTTTTTGGCCTGCAAAATGGAGATTAGGTGTGTAAATCTTGGTGATAAGTAGAATCTGCCTGCCACATTCACTGTTTACACCTTTAAGACTTTTTTTTTCCTATACATGTCTCTATATTTGTATATATGACTAAGTATATATGTCTACTTATACAGTTGTTCCCCAACAGGAAAAAAAATAATAAAACAATATGAAATAGAGATTAACAATATTATTTTTGTTTTGTTTTTAAGATTAGGTTGCCAGGTTGCCACTGACATGGACATTACGTTCATTTGCACAAACATTGTTCAGCTTCCATGTGAGCTGGGCAGCCTCCATTTGTATCACCTATTCCCATACAATCCACATCACATTTTATACTAATGTTTGTATCTGTCTCATCAGGAGGAAACAATAGCTATAGAAAAATATTTTTAGGCTGAAACTGCCGGAGTCTATTGCAGCCTTAAACTGTAATGCAAAACTGTAAAATCAAATTCCTCCTTATGGCTATTAATTGCATGTTCCTTATTTTGGGGCACTTGATTTGAGACACCTGAGACACAACCTGAGGACACTGAATATTCACAACAGCAACATCATTCCTGCTGTTTCTGTTATGAGCACATAAACCTCTACAAAACTATGCCATAGGTGTGTCAAAATGAAGGCTCAGCCAATGCTTTTAAATTGTTTGACCTCAGTTAGTGTGCTATATATAATGCTAATAATGAAACTGGATTCATCCGATAGATTCATTAAGGCTTATAGAAATAAACATATATATATTTTACAATAAAAATTTCATTTTTACAGCAGGAAAGCTCAGCTCTCCTTCTAGGGAAGCTTAGAGGTGCTCATACTCTCTTCTCTCCCTCTGAAGCTTTGAAGCTTTTCAATGGGAACAAAGCAGCCTGGCAGGACCCCAAGCACATCCTGCCTCCTGCAGCTTTGGCTCTCTGGGCTCAGGGCCAGCTCTGAGCACAGCTGGTGACCCTGGAGAAAGCCACTGTGAAGAAAGTGAGAAGAAACCTCAGCCAGGGCTGCCCCTCCTTCCCTCGGGTGCTGCTTTTAGGCCGTGGCTCCCACCTTCAATGCCTGCCTGGGCCGCAGCCCTGCTTGTGCCAGGCTGTGGGTCCTGCTGAGATGCCCTCCTGCCACCCTCCTGACCCAGCCTTTGTCCTGCCCTCTCCCTACAGCCGTAGCAGACAATCGGGGCTCTTGCCTTTCTTGCCACTGCAGGATGGCCCCCACTGACTGAGGGCCCAGGGACTGTGCAGGGACTGCTGACATACCTTAACTGCTGCAAGTATTCATGTCATCTAAACCAAACGCAGGATTCCCTGCTCTATACAAAAGTCTGCAGCAGCAATACCTTGAGGTATCAGTTCACTGAAAAGGGAATTCAGCCTGGGGTTGTGCAATTAAAGCCCAGAGCCAGACAGAGACAAATCAGGTATTAGGATGCTCAACAGCAAAACAAACTTCTTTTGTGGATCTAGTCCTGAGATATAATGACTGAAACACCTGTAAAAAGCATGAGGAAAATTAGTAATTCCATCTGTACTCAGTGTGAGGACTGAACTGTGTGCATTAGATATTCCATGCAGTCACAAGGTGATGTGAACAATGAATTTAGAAAGAAATATTTAATAGCAGTTCATTCAGTACTCTGAAGAAGTAGAAGATTCTGTGGAAATACAGGCACCGGCCTGAAGGGGACAAATGAGTGTTGCACAAGCCATCTTCATCCTACTCTGTCCTACATTGTCACTGCTCGCCTTGCAGCCTTCATGTAGCCTTGTCGTATGCACATTCTTTTAAATGTCACATTATATAAACAATCCCTGGTTGGCATCAGATATTTGTATATGAAAAAGGGAATTATCCTTTTTGTTTTATTTGAATGATACATTATATCACCTCCCCTGCTCAAAGGATATACTCTAATTAAAGATTGAATTTTCTCAGGATTTTAACTAAACCTGTCACTTAGCTTACAAATTAAAAATAATTAAAGATAGGGTCTCAAAAGAATTGTATTTCTGCGCCTGCTCTGCGCCTGTCTGATTACTTTTACTAACAAATTGCTAGTTTTCCATTGTTAACAGTCTCTGCATAATTTGGGCCTTGAAATAATTATTGCATACGGGAAAATTATATTTTAAGTAAAACCTATTTTTTTTTTAATCATTATGGACATAATTTTGTTTTCCTTACAAATAATACCTATTCCAGTCACACTAGACAAGTCAGGGACTAGCTCATCCCTAATAGAAGATGACCTCCTCTACATTTCTACTAACAACTCAGAAGACATCAGTAGCTGCCATTTCACTGAAAAATAGTGTGGCATGTATGCTATATATGAGTAGGAATGGCTGATATTCCTACCTTTTGGAGGGAGACTACTCTGGAAGATGCCAGCCCTTTCATGAACAAGTTCCATCACAGAGCTCACTTGTGAACTGTTCATTTCATTTCACAAAATAAATGAAATATGGAACTTCTGAGTTTTACTATGTACTGAAAATATTATAAAATAGATTACTGCATTATCTGCTCTAGATACTGTTTTACAATATGAATTAATTTCATTGTTTCTTCATGCACTGTAGAGAAATCCAAGCACATCTAACCCAGATAATCTGCTATCCCTAATACCTGCTACTGCCAGGGTAGCAAACACCCTTACTTTACCAGGGTGGATGTTCTGATCCACATCACAAACCTCATCTCTTCTTAACTGCTACTATTTCACTTTCAAACCTCAAAAATATTACAATTATCTTATGGTCAATTCTTTCACCAGCTAATAGCAAAAAGGAAAAGAAAATTAGACCAAAAAAAAAAAAAGTGTACCTTTCCTATAGACTCAAATAAATGAAATAAAGGTTGAATCAATATTACATTAAAATCTAAGAAATAAGAAAAAAAAAAAGATAGTTAACAATAATATAGTACATTTGCTGTAACAGAGACAAAATTCATGACCTCACAAGGATTTCAGCTTTGCTTAAAAAATAGAAGAAAAAGGGGGAGCACACTGGTGATCATACAGTAATCTCAACACCTTTAACCTGTGCATGCAATGTCAATGCTGATGATTTACAAATGTCTCTAAAGCATCTATGTGTTGTTCTGCAAAAGAAGAGTTAATGTCAGGAATATGTGTGGCGGGACAACAGAAATGCAGTCTCCACTTCTTCAGAGATACTAATTTCAAAACTGTTTATTTATATTTAAAGATTAGTAGCCACTTTCTGCTCCTTGTTTCCCTGGCTGATAGCAAAAACGAAGCATAAAACACAATCACAATTCTTGCTAAATTTTAAAGATAAACCCCTCTGCCTGTCCTCATGCTAAGTAGCCAAATAAAAAAAATTCAGAACTCTGAGTCTTCAGAAAAAAAGAAAAAAAAAAGTCCTAAACACTGAATAATTGTACAACACTACTTTTACAACAAATAATTAAATAAAAAAAGAAACACTGCAAACAACAAAACAGCCAAGCAAACAAGAACAGTGTTACCTTAATGAATAAAATGGAAATCATCCCATCTCTGCACTGTTTCAGGAATAAGAACTTCAAAAATTCTTACTCCAGGAGAGACAAAGATCATTTAAATTCAGCCAATTTTAATGAGCTCTACAAAAACACTTTGAACAAGATTCATTTTCATAAACCAGTCTGAACTTCCAACATTTCCTCATGGTTTTCTGTTACTTTTTACATCTGTAATGGTATTTTAACATTATTTAAAAATAATAGAAAAGCATACCACCCTTCCAGTTGCCTTTAAAGCCAGACTACACATAATTAATTTTCAAAAAACTCTTTTTTGTTTGTACAAAGTTCCTATATTCAAGTTAAAATTATTTGGATGAAACTCCTCCCAAGATTAACCTTTGTTCAAATCATAGCCCTCATAAATGACAGAAATGTTCCAAAATCTGGAAAGATAAATCTCATCTTTGAAATTACTGAAAGCCTTCATTAAGCCTTAATATATGCTGTCAGCTTTGAACTAAATAATAGATGAGATTTTAACATAATCAGAAGAAAACTGCTGGTACCTGCCTCGATTACTGTCACACTTAAATTGACAAGGTAATTTTAAAAATAACGCCTTCTCTAAATCAGTGATAGACTGACAAGCACCCACCATTTAGAAAATTCTTCTTCATATTGAAGGAATCACCTTACTATGAAATTAGTGGTAAAAATGATCAAATATCTCATGATGGTCCATTGTGGGGGTAAAACACTTATGTGTCTGGGTTAAACAAACAAATCTGAGAAGGTCACATGTAACATATTCCTCTTGGAAAAATATTCTATTCTTACAGTTATAATGCAGTTTCTTCACTAATGGGCTTTACTGTCCACCACCAGAACAACCCAGCAGCCTCTTTTGATTCCTCAGAGAGCACTGCCACCCACAGCACAGCATCATGTCCAAACCCTTTCCAGCAGCACTGACTAGCATGTGAGCTACTCCTTGTCCATGGAGATTTTACCTTCTCCACGAGTGAGCGTTGAAAAAACCTTCCAGCATGTGAAATCATTCCTTACATGACCTTAATGATGGTGGTATGAAACCAGCTTGTAAATAGTGGCAGAGGAGGGATGCCACCAACAAAAGTTTGATTTAGGTGGTGTTTCATTTCTCATTTGGAAGGTCACCAGAGATTTTGGGAACAAGGTGATAGTATCACAGTCTGTTCTAAGATAGTCATGTTTTGTGCCTATCAGCTGTCACTGTTACAGACACATTTCACTATTTTAGCTGAAAAAAAAAAAAAAAAAAAGGATTACAATGGGATTTTAATCATTTCAAGTACTTCAGAAGTAGCTCAGAGCTCTAGTTGCTGGATCATTTGATAAGACTAGAGAAAATATTTGAGCATTCAATGAGAGCCACAGCACTACAGATAATAAAATGCCATGACATATAGCCCTTCTTCCATGGTTAGGATTTCTTTTCTATTTTCTTTTCATAAAACAAAACAAGAAATTTACAACTAAAAACATCTGCACGCATTTCATCCCTTCTGGGTAAAGCCAACCCCCTCTGGGCAAGATCTACAGAACCTGAGTGGATCTTTAATCCTGGAAATTAATTCAGGTCATGTAAATGCATGAGACATCTAGGCATGAAGCTATATAAAAATACTTTAAATAAAAACAAACTGCACCATCTACCTATGAAATGAAATTTATGACTCCATCCTCCTGCGGATTTATGGGTGATGACAAAACATAGCACAGACCCATTTCTCTTTCCAACTTCCAAGGAAAATGAACAGGTCTGAGTAGCTGAACAGGGAAAAATAATAAAATAAAGCTGTAATTCAAGCAGTGGAAGTAAGGGGTGGATATTCTCATATATGCAACTGCTATGTGAGCTTTAGGAGATGAACTCCCTGTTATCAACCAAGATCCCTCCATGATTAGAGGGCCACGTCATCCCCTTACATTGGAAAAGAAACACAGGGTTACAATGCATACAACTCTTCCTTCACTGGGTTGAACGGATGGAAGAGAGAGTGCCAGTGTGCATGTTTATCTCTGTGTGCCTGTATCTGTGTGTGTATGTGCACGCACAATGTATGTGCAAATACAGGAGCCCTGCATACTTTATATGTAATCAATTTATTTCTTGATTCCACATGGAAAGGTGAAATGGAGGCCATTTTTCTCCCTTTTTGGCCTCCATATACTGAAATCTTGATTGTTATTGTTGCTTCAAGTCACATCTATCTATATGGCACATAGTGCATATATCCAGCATGAATATTTCATGAATATTTTGGGGAAGCAATTGCAATGTAAGACATAATGTGTATTTCGATGACACATGATTGATGTGTTTTGAGATCTGGGTTTATTATGTACTAGCAACATTCATCTACTACCAGAAAACTGGTCTTTCCCCATACCGCACTGAGTAAAATCAAAGAAGGAAAACAAATGTGCATTTTGAATGTATCTGATCTGTTACTGAAACAATGAATTAATGTACTGTCATGTTTGTTTTCTACTGTCTATCCCCAAAGACAGAGCACAGAGAGAAAAAAATGACATCTGAACTCTTTTGTATTTGCCCCCAAAGTTTCTTTTTTTTAAAGACTTTTAGAGCAAATACATCATTACTAGTTTGGGATTATTAAAACTTAATACCACATGTTTTTGTAAGTAGGGCTTTTACTAAAGAAATCATTCTATTTTATTTGATAGCTCCAGTTCTCTAAAGAGCATCTTTATTCTTTTGCTTACTATCTCCAAATGATAAGAAAGTTCAAGTTTATAAAAGAGTAACCCACAAGCTAATCATCAAGTAATTGTTAAGACAGAAACCTGGATGAGCATACTCTGCCATCTCACTTCTGCTGTAAGAATGCCAAACTCACAAAATATGATTTCTTTTGATTTCTTTTTCTTCCTTCAAACCACAACAAAACAAAACCAGGAACAACACCCCCCATCAATGCATTCATACACGATTCTGAAAAATCTTCATTTGATCCAATGAAGAATAAGAAACTTTTTGGAATCAAGAAAATTCACAGTGAAGAGCTTCCGTCCATTTAATTCAATGGACTGTCTTTAAAAAAGCATCTAATGCAGCATTTTGTTAAACGCAAGATGCTTATTTCCTACAAATACTGCATAGAGCTAAAAGTCTATTATCTCCATGTATTGTTCACACCAACACAACCCTGACAGTAACTTTTAAGTGGTTCTAAAAATCAAAAAGATAGAAACTTTAAAAGGAAAGGAGAGAACAGAAATGCCTAAGACAGAAATGCCTAAGACAGAAATGCCCTTCAAAAGCTTGAGAAAATACAGGTGTCTGCAATTTCATCAAGTTTCTGCCTTAACAACTTTGATATTCAGAGCCTGCTTGTGTATCTTCCTTACATGAAAAGATGCTTAGGCCATATTCACTGCTTCTCATGGTAACCCCATGTAGATGTGAGGAACTTCAAGGCCTTAGATAGGAACAGGCAGCCTGGGAAGAGGTAGCCACTGGTCCACGAAGATTTCAAATAATTCTTTTTTATAACCTCTATTTTATAGCTATTGAAACCAATTCAATATCTGAGAAGAGTCCTGCTGCCTGGGTCTCTAGAGAAGGGAGAAGGTGGGGGGATTTGCACTGTGCACTGCAGAATCTGCACATCTTGCAGCTCCTTGCCCACCAGCAGCATTATGAAATCAAATGTCCCACTGAGTTCAGCCCAGGTACAGACCCTCCCACACCTCACACAAGACATTCTGTGGGAAGTTTGAGATGTCTCTGAGTTAATTTAAGAAGCTGATGAAAAGTATGAAGTCAAATCTCAAGCTAGCTGTAGCTTTCAGGTAACAATTCAAGAAGGTAATGAAGCTGTTCTAAAGCTCCTCCAGTTTTCCCACTGCTAAGAAAAAAGTTTTGCTCCTGGAGGGGTGCTTACTTGGTAGAAAAATCCCTGGACCTTGATGAATGACTCTAAATGTTAAATGGAAAAGCTCCAGCAACAACTCAAAACCAAACAAACATATTGCTAAGTCAATCAGTATAATTGTGAAACTTCCTTATTACAGTTTCTCTTGCTCACCTGCTTCCCATTGAGTGTCATTATTGTGGAGATTTCAGGTTCTGTACTTCCATTTTCAGCCCTTATTTAAATGGTACACTTTGCAGGGCAGAAAACACTACTTTCCTCTTTCCTCTTTTCTTCTTTTCATAGATGTTGCAGTCAGAAAAATACAAAGCATATAGCCTGCTTATGTTTCATTACATTTATTTCCTGCATTTTAAGAGTAGTAACCCTCTGAGATGAAACAATTCTGTCACAAGGGGTAACATTTTATGGTCAGAGAAAAGAACAGCTTCAAACAAGCTAACAATATAAATACATCTCAATTCACGTTAGGCGCAGATGCTGCTGAAAAACCCACGTGCAGCATTCAGGAAAAAAAAAAAAAAAAAAAAAAAAAAAAAAAAAAAAGGGTTTCTTAATCCATCTTCAAAAGCAGACCTAGTAAATGAGTAGCATGTATTGATAAATAAAATCAAATTTCAGGAAATAAATAAATAAATAAATATCTCTTGGAATTGGTAAACACTCCTCAACAAAACAGCTAATTGTAATTTTAAATGAGGCCACAGGTATTAGTTACCTAAATGCCTCCCTATATGGCAGCTGCTTGTTGATTGGCTTTGGTGGACAGCTCTTTACATCAAGGAGCCCATCACAATTATCGCCTTTGTTGACAGCTTCAGCATAAGCCAAGAACTGAATGGCCATCTATGCTTTCTCTGATGTGTAGCATGTTGATGAGGTTTGCTCATGCTGTACTTACTTGTTCAGTAGTTAAATAGTTGATCCTAATTCCCACACTTTACTGTCCTGTACACTGCATGATGCAAACCTTCATCCCCTTGAAAACACACATTCTTTCTTATCTGCAGTTTTAGATAATATTCCAGTCCTTGAAACTGAAAATGGGAGATCAGCATCCACAAATCTAAATTCTTACCACAGAAGTCTGTTATTATTATTATTATAAAATACAATGCAGAAAGGCCAGCACTGCTAAATAAAAGATTTTAAAGATATCCTTTAAGAAAAGGCAACAATGGACCATACACTAACAAATGTGTCATGACCATACTGACCATGTAGTGTTCTCCTAAACAGAGATATAATATGTAAACACTTACAAATAAGGGAGGGAGGGAGAACAGAGAGAAAATTAAGTAAGATGGAACCTTCCCATCATCTTAGGTCAGGAAGGAAAGACAAATAATATTGTGGACTGAACTAGAGATACAAAGTTCTATAAAGGCTGACTGATCCCTCTTCCATATAGTATCACTTTAAGAACTATGCCTTTGAGTTCCTAAGTGGTAGTATTTAATTCATTTCATATACACAGTAATAAAATATTGTGTACACATATACATACCATGAATACAATCATAAATATAACTATATAGTAGTATATGAAGAATTGTGATAGTACACAGTGTTGACTAATAGTTACTGTGTTCCCTTCAATTGAAATTCCTGTTTAGTTTTTGTACCATTCTACTTACAGTATAAAGTTTTACAGTATACAGTATAAAACAAAATTTTAATTTATGTGTAAATATAAGAATTTTAGGTCATTGTGTTCTAATTCATAGGTCATTTCCATTGCTTTAAGGCATTTCTAATGTTCCCATCATCAGAATATCTCAAATAGTGTACGGCTATTTGAATAAAATATACAAAAATATGAAAATCTGCCTTGATAGTTCTCAAATTTCTCTTTCAGAAACAAGGAAAGATCCTCACAATACAAACAAAAATAACAATAAAAGAAGAATTGCAGGTACTTATATGCACGTGTGAGCTGAACCGTTCATACCTGTTAAGGGATAGTTGTAAAAATGTGGAGTCCCCCTCTTGGCTCTCATGATTCTCAAGTAAGGATAACAGCATCTATACACTCAGAAACAATGTGGTGAAAACAGCTCAGTCGTCACATCTGAATGCTTGAAATATGTGAAGTGTAATATAAGTGGCTAGTATTACTCTGGTGAGAGTCTTGATTTTCCATACAGACAGCTCTGGGGTATACTTTCTAGTTAATGGTACATTTTAATTTACTACGATGGTTTTGGCTGTTGCTTTGTGAGTTATTTTATTATGCTTAAAGATTTCCCATGATTAGAATACTTCAATGTATTTATAGTTTTTTGATTTTCTACATGTTAATTTGGTCAGTTACCGCTTCTAGTTATTGATCATCTGTGATGGTCAGATTTCTAAGCAAGTGCCCTCAATAAAATTGCATTGCAAGACAGAAAGAAAGAAAAGCACTAACTAGGAAAAAATGAGACTATTATTGCTGTATGCCAATACTAGTTCAACCACCACCACCAACAGGGAATAAAAAGAAAAAAAATCCACACATGCTCAAGTACAAATAAATCCAGTTTAAAATATCATCCTGGGGAAAAAAAAAAAAAAAAAAAAAAAGGCTATGATTCATACCAAAAAGAAAAAAAAAGACTCACAGAATGGAAAATTACTGGAAGGATGAACTGTATTCAGCATGCAAGGTCCCAGTTTGGTGGCAGCAATGCTCTGGAAAACACAAATCTAATCACTTTTAAAGGGAAAAGGCATATTTTTTAGGAGAATACAAGCAGAGCAGAGGGCATGACTCAGATTCCACTAGTCTTTCCTTTATTGCTCACTGAATGCTTGCCCTCACCTTCCTATTTTCTTTGCCACAGACAGTCCTTTTCCCCTCCTCTGTTTTCAGCCAATCACTAAGTGACTTCTGCCTCTTTTTCCCTTTGTCTTAGGCTGCTTTATTTTTTTATTTATTTTTATTTTTTGCTTTGATCATAGTCCCAGATCAAAAAGTGATCTAGCATCTTGCTTAATTTGTGAAATTTTGTTATACTCATCCTGACTACAAATAGCTGAGAACATTTTAATGAGGTCTTGACTTTCTTGACTAGCTCCATGGCACTACTGTAAGCAAAGAGAGATGAAAAACGCATGGGGAACTGTCCTCAGGACCTCCTGGAACGGGCCATGAGTTTTGCACCAGATGATTTCCCCGTCAGACCACTCAGGACTGTCACAACTGAGCTGAGGTACTTCAGCTGTCAAAATTAAATATGATGGTCCATTCCTAACGGTTTTCGTCTACGTTCCTTTGGCATCGTATCCATCCAGAGGCTGAGGAATTTCATTTCACCATCTCCTAAAGCCCGCCAGTTCTTCTGCCACTGATTCTGGAAGCCACCAGCTCCCAAGCTCCAAGCCACGTTCTACAGGCATAGGGCTTCCAGGTCTGCTGGCAGCCTAACTGGTGGAGCCATGAGCAGGGAACCACCTCACTCTTACAAATGGATTTTCTCTTCACCTTCATGTTTTCCCCTCTCTTCCAGATTCTAAACCACAGGAATTAGTGGCATTTTTGTTTTCTTTTATTATAAGTCCCAATAGAAAACAAAACTCAAATAAAATATCTCGCTGAATGACTCTGGGGTAATCCATCCATGAGAGGGAACAAAGAAGCCCAAATGGAGAAGAGGAAAACTTTCTGCATCGCACAACTTCCTGTAACACCTACTTATGGCTAGAAAGTGGTTCTGTCTTTCCCTAATCCCTACCCCCCCCAGCTTTGAACAGTAAAGTCTTAAGTGCACAAAGTTGCTTTATTTCTATACATCTTTTAGCAGATATGGACTGTTGCCATATAATTGCTAAAGGTTAAAATAGCAGGGCAAGCAATGGAGATAGCCAACTAAATCTTGTTTGTGAAATCTCTGTATTCCTTCTGTCATGCAGAATCAACTTTGTCAGTCATTAACTTGGTAACCTAAGCTACTTACCACACCTGTGGGCTTTCAAATGGAATCAACGGAGTTAGTTTTGACCTTTAAATGACTCGAAAAAGGGTACTTGAGAGACTATTTCACTGCTGTGTGATCGTGCTGCAGAGAAAGTTTGCTAGAGCTCTATCAATTAAGTAAAGTGGGACCTCCTGGAATGGCATTCACTGTCTAAGCCCCTTGACTCTGAAATTGGATGCCCCTTTAGCCTGGATTTATTGACTCTCCTGTAATGATACTGGGTTGCTGTCTTTACTGGAAAACTGAAAGAGGCCTTGGAACATTAACTAGGGGTTGATATTTTGATGGCTTGATGAAGCTAATTGTTTCATGATTCTTAAAAGACATTTGAGTCAATTTTAAGTCATCTCTATAATACCAAAACAAAGCATAGTAATATTTAATGTTTTTATTTTAGACTCTATAAGCAGAAAATACTTATATACAATTAGAATACAATCAAGGTGAAGAAACAGATTGCTCTGATTGGGAACAGGGCATGACAGAAAAGCAAGTGTAAAGCTACATGTGTTAAAGGAATTGAAATAAGATCTCTTGCAAGTTTGGATTGGAGGTCTAAGATGAGTCATTAAGGAAAAAGCAGCAAAAGTTCCTGTTGATGAGGTAGTCTATCAACTGATGTGTGAATTAGAGAAATACTTTCTAGAAGCTGAGAAATGTATTAGTATCTATCCCCCAGGCCTCTAAAAAGTAAATGCCAGAACAAAATTGCTTAAAGAGCCAATTGCATGTCACTAATCACTTGTGAAGAAATTCTGTATCTTCTCAGTACTGAGACTCAAGCAGCAGCCAAAAGTATAAGCAGAAAGCTTACAGATTTACTCAACCCAGCTGAACAAAGAAACATCCACCTATCCTTTTAGCCAGACTACTGGGAGATACCCTAAACTCCTCAAAAAAGCCAGTGTTACATTCTTTCTCCCTGCTTCTTGAAACAACCAGACCTTAGTCTGTCAACCAGGCTGACAATCTCTCTCATTCTGGGAAGCAAAATCATGAGATTCCTACAGATTAGTCACAAATTAACTACCTGAAAATACAAAATGTAATTCGGGTTGAAAAAGGCCCCTTAAATATTTGTCATTTTAAGCTTTACTACTTCTTCCATGATGATCTGTCCTTCTATACCTATTGATGTTTCTCGCATTATTTGAGGCACGGGTTTCAACATCTCAGCTGAAACATTTTCCACTTACTGGCTTACAAATTTTCTCTGAGAAGCAGAATAATGGTATCTTCTTGAAGGCCATTATTAAGTGGACATAACAATGTAAGTGCTTACAATTTCATGACAATATCCAAACAATGTTTTGTTATCTTATAAAAGATTCAACTGAAAAAATATATTTATTTTAAATATTTTAATATGCAAAACATTGAGATATCACTAACTTCTGCATCATTAAATTTCTTTCTTGCTTGAGTGATACATTCATACTTCTCAGATTCTACTCTAAAGGAGATTAAAGATACCATTAAAATATTTTATATATGACTACACACATGCCTGAAAATACATGTAACTTTATTCTGTTAGTTGGTATTAAAATTTATCTGCTTTATGAAATCAACGGAAAAAATGAATAAAAAAGAAATGGTAATCACTTCAGTTAAATTTAAAATTGTATCCCCCAAACTGATACAATAAAATGTATGCTGAGATGTCTGTCTTAAATTACTAAAAGCATCTCAAAGCTCTTTCAACACTTCAATATCCAATACAAGTTTACTGTCAGAAAGGTCTACCACGAAATGTAATAAGCATTTATGGATTACTCTAAAAAAAATTAAGGAACTGGAAAATTATGGTCATTTCCTTAAAAATGGACGATTGAGAAATCTTTATTTCTTTTGCAGTGTTTTTATTATACAAGTACTTATAAAAGAGATGTAGTCTTCTTTCCATTCCTTTTGTTTCACTTTGACAAGACCACAGATAAAAGTGTGGCTAGAAAAAAAAAAAAAAAAAAAAAAAAAAAAGGCAAACAAAAAAACCATTGCCTTTTTATCCATTGTCACTGAAATTTACTCTAAAATTGCAGTGCTAATACTTACATTGGTTACAGCTGGATGTTCTTTTGAAATACAGTTAGTGCTTGGATGAAATTCAATTGTTTCCTGGTTTACTTACATATTAGTATTACAAAAACAAACCTACATGTCATTCAGTTGTTAGCAACATATTTTACACCATAATACATTGTTCCAATTCTGCCTAAGGGAAAGCCAGACAGATAAAATTCATACGGAATATTTAAATCTTGAACTAAAAGAAACTTTGAAGCCAGTTTTAAACTATTGCTTTAAGAAGGTCTCTGCTTAATATTGTCTCATCTGCAACTGAACCTAAAACTTCAACTAAAACTTTTGACCGGATCAAACAAAGTTTTAAGTTTCATTTATTTTCTTATCATCCTGAGCCTCCTTTCCAAAGTAAAGGTTTAGACCTTCCTAATATGTTTCAGTTGATACAAAATTAAATGTGAAAATTTAAAGCAAAGGGCATGAGGGTCTAGATTCACTAAACTGTAGAAAGATGATTTATGGTATCTCCAGGGCTATACTAGAGAAACTAAAATTGGATAGTGTTTGAGTTTGCACTTAAAATATCTGCAAATACCACCACCTTTTCTTCTCTACCCTGCCAAACCCCCCCCCCCCCCCCCCCGAAGATATATTACTTTTGCTCATCTTAACATTCATTTCACAGCTCTCATTCCTTCTCAGAATGAGAAATCTCTGGTTTTACTCCTTTTTCTGGACCACAATCTTCAGTCTAGAAGTGGACGCTGGGAGGATATCTCAGTGGGTGACAAAGTGGTGTAGCTGCCTGTTTATAAAGGTCGCAACTGATGAAAACAATGTGTATTATATGAGATCCATGCTTAGTGACAAAGCATCTCTATTTTCCCCCAAAGTCAGTTTTAGCTCATTTTATCAATAGTTCTCAGCAATCTTTGGATTCCTCCATATTTACATTGCTTATAAATGTCCCTGAAGGTTTATCTACACTGAACATAAAAGACGTCCAGAACTGGCACAGAGAACTGATCCCTGATTGTCCATACTACTTGCTACTTTGAGCCCATTCTCTTTTGGAGTGAACAAACCAGCCCTCCCCAAAGTGAAGCCTCTGTCCACTTCTGGAGTTAACTTTCTGCGCAGTCTACCCTCTCAAGACACACTATAGATGACATTACACTTGGCTGGCTTACATCACCCCAAACAGTTTCTCAACCCTATCTCAGCATATTTTGCTTCTTCAGACATCCCCAGTCACATCACAGAGCAGCCCACACTTTCATGTTTGTGTTACAAAATACCAAGTTGGTTGGTTCAAAGGGGCCCTGGTATTTCATATAGCTTGAACTTGAACAAGAAAAAGCAGTTATGTTGTAGGAATACAGAAACCCCATAAAGGGCACAGGAAACACAGAGCAAAGTGATATCTAGCATGGGCAGGCCTGTATCCCCTAGGAAGAACTCATCTGAAACATTATAAATATAACCCTGTCTGTACCATTGGTCCCAGGGGCAGGGATTGCTCCCTGCCTTTTATGTAGCCATGCAAACATTCCTTGGAGGGTTATCCAAGAGCAGAAAGCAGTTGAAGCAAAATACTCACACTATACAACCCAAAATTACAGGCTCGCTCCAGGGCTCATGCAAGAAATGTTTGCCAGCTATGTTGATCATTCATCAGCTAAGGGTTCATTTTCCACGGACGTTCCTTAGCTGGTGGGGGGATCAAGCAATTATATTATCCACCTAAATAACCTGACTGTAGTGTACCATTTTTTTTCCTACCCACTTACCTGGTTTCCTTCCCATGAAAACTAAGGCAAAAGAGAATTAGGTCACACACTGCCAGTACAATCAAGGAAGGAGAAAAGTTCTGCTGTACTTCACAGCTTAAACAGATCTAATGTTATCTATCAATTTATCATATGGAAGTCACCCAGAGAATGTACACATGCATATACATGAGAGCACTGTGTTACTGTGAAGGTGCTCCTAGCTTTTTTGCAGATGAATGGCATGAAAAAGGCACTGACTTTTGCACCAAGTAGTTATCCTTCTGGCACTGACTACTAGGGCAATACAGAGATGTTTTATGGTTTCCAGTTAAAGATGGTCATTTTGTCTACCATGGAGAAATAAGGTATATTTCTGGAAGTACTTACAGATACTGTTTATATTAATTAATATAATTAAAATTATAATAAAATTATATTGAATATTAAAATTAAATATATCCTCAGCTAGCAATATATGAACTGCTCTAATGATTTTTAGTTAACTAAAACTATAGCATTTTAATTCATTTTTTCAGCTAGTATGATCATGTGCAATTTTGGGATATGGCTAAAGATCTTTTTCTGGATCTATTCCTTATATCATTAATTTTATATGATACCAGCCATTTGTGACTCATTATTAGTCCTCACACTGGGTAGCTATATTTAATATTGGAAATCCATTGACAGCAAGTGCCCATAAATTCATCAATGACATATTACCATAGCATTAACTTTTAATACAGACATAGGAAGGATAAACTTCAATAGATTTAATTTTAAACAGTTCTTCTCAAGACTGCAGTAATGGTTTAATGATAGAGATTTTCAAAGGAAAAAAAAAAAAAAAAAAAAAAAAACTATGGAAAATGAAATAAAGCTGTCCTTAAAGAGCAAAAGCTCACAGAATTTTGAAGAAGAGTTCAGCAGTTGTCAATGCCAATAGAATTTAATGGAGTAGATACAAAGCAAAAGACAAAATCAATATCTAGGTGTTTGTGCTTCATTTCTTTGTAGTTGTCAAACCTTTGAAGTTGTTAAATAAGGACTTATAGAGTAGGAATAGACGTCTACTTTGACATTTCCTTAATGCCATGTCAAGAACCCAGCAACTCACATGCAAAAAAAGTTCATATGATATGGAAAAGAAACTCAGTCTTAGAACCATATGATGTGAAAACGGCTTGTGTAAGTCTTCAGATTATTTTCATACAATACAAACAAAAATCATTTAAAAAACCCTCTCACTTTCTAAACCTCTGGTGAGGGGAAACAAACAAACAAAAAAAAAAAAAAAACTTTTTCCATTATAAATATATTTTGAAACAAAGACACTTTAGCATGCATGTACAGAATAGAAGGGATAGAAGGGTATCACTTTGCAGGCTTAAATGGTTGCATGATAGGAGATCACATTCTTTAAGCATTCTCTGAAGTGTTTCTCTGAAGAAAGTCTCGCTTTCCACCCTACAAACAAAAACCAGCTCTTCAGTCAGTTAATAATACAGTCATCTTTCACAAATCTCACGAGTCCACAGTCCCTCCAAGAGAACCCAGATCATTCAGAGCTACAGGACGGAGACACCATCCCCTCCCCATAAAGTGCCTGGTTCTCCCATGAAGTTGCTATCAGCTGTCCCCACCTCCAGCAGGGCTGGGACCTGCAAAGGCAAAAGACACGGTTTGCTCTAGCAGGAAGCTATCGCCTCCCAGCCAGCCACTCTGTGCTGTGGAGCTGGGGCAAGTCAACCCAATTGTTCAGCAACCATCGGGAGACGTTTGTAAAAGGGGAATTTAGGGCAGAATAAACTGGAATGTAAAATCAAACCCCTGTGCTAATTCCCAGGTGGGTAGTTCCTGGGCTCTGATTCATGATCGTTGCCTGATTAAGCTGCAGCAGAGGTTAGTTTTACCTCCCCCCCCGAACCCCCCCCCCCCCCCAAAAAAAAAAAAAAAAAAAGATTTAAAAAAATGGCAGTTAAAATAAACCAACAGTTCGAGGGACTTAATTTCTTCAACTGCTGCAGCTAAATCCTGCAGGGATTGTGAATCAGATCTCTCAGGTACCACAGCTCATTGTCTGGTATATTAAAATAAATTGAAACGTCCTTTGGGTTATGTTAACACTGCAGTGGCTCCAGAGTGGAAATGCCGCTGTTTCATCGACCCCACTCCTGGGGTAGAAGCTTGCAGCAGGGGAAGGGGAGGACAGACACAGGCAGGATCCTCCTCAGCTGCCCAGCAAGAATTGGCAAAGCTCACAAATCAGAGCTCTTACTCTGACTCAGAAGTACCTTGTCTAGTTTGGGATAATCTACTTTGTAATTGTAAAATAGGTACTGCACTTAAAACTCACATCCTAACTTATTCTGTATTCATCCCATTATGCAGAGATACATGAGAATGTAACATTAATAGCTTTAAATTTACATTGAAGTAAAAAATGAGTATTTACATTTTGTAAGTACAAATGTTTCTATTAGTAGTTCAAGAATTTAAAAAAAATAATAATCTTTCAAATAGGTATTGCACAATGCCATCAGTGTAAAGGAACTGAATGATCAGTAAGGGTCAAATCTGAACCTTCTTGAGGACTGGAACAAAGCTAAAACCTTCATTTCTTCAAAAACAGAAGCACACAGGGCAACAGCAAAGCAGCAATACCTTCTTGCTGGCTTTCTGTGTGCATTTAATTCTGTTGGTACAAACTTATAACTCTGACAGCCATTTTATTCCTTCATATATTTCTGGAGGCCTGAGGACAGATTAGGCACATTAATTTTCCTTCAAGGTCACTCCTATACTGCAGCAAAAGGAGGACCTCACAATTCCTGCATATTCTTGTCTTCTGATGATTTGAATACTTAAGGAATTAATTTTAATTTAGACAAAATAGGCAGACTTTTGGAAGATGAAAATTTTGTTGGGAAACTGATCTCTTGATACTGGTTAGCATAGCCTGTGGTTTGTCTTTTTGGCTTTAGATAGATCTCGATGTCCATCTTGGCTAGCACAGGACTTCTCTCCAGGCACTCAGCAAAGGGTTTGTCAGAGACAACAGTTTTGTTACAGCCATGACTGTGATCCCTGCAGCCTGCTTGGGCTGCAATTCCATAAAACTCTACTACAGGCTTCTGACAGAGGTATTGAAAATAGAATTGGCATAATTGAAATTCAATGTGGGGCTGATTTTGTATTTTGGATGTCTGAATTTCATTAGGACTATTCATTTTTCCATGACAACACATAATTAAAACAAACACTACTAGACACTGCTGCACTGAGTGTGTTTTTCCTGCTACCGAGGTCTCATTTTCATTTTAGGAAATTTTGTAGAAATGCAAACCGATGGGAAGGAGACTCCAGAGAATATTTTGTCCTCCAGTAACATGTATGGATGAGATGACTTGCTGAGCAACACATTGTTAACAACTTTCAGGTTTTGAACAAAAGTAGGAGGGGGGTTAGTTTGCATGCTGTTTGCTTTAAGAAGGTAGCATATAATCAAAACAAGGTCTCCCACAGGACAGATTCTTTAGTAGCAAAGGAAGGAAGGAAAGCATTACCCCAGACATTTGATATAGAGCGTATGACAAGAAGAAGAACAAAGGAACAATTCAATACCACTTATTCTTGCTGTAGCTGTAGAAAGTGCTACAAGGAATACCAGGCACATTAGAAAACAGTGTTGCTGCAACATCTACTTAAGGACAGAGGTAGCTAAGTGAAGGAGATGACAGCTGCAAGGCACGTCCTCATCCAATGCCACCCCTTGTTAGATGAAGTTCAGAGTAATCCCAGCTTCTCAGTTGGTAAGGAAAGGTCCTTATTCTGCCTCACAGTAAGCAAACCTAATTTTTGCTGCTATGATAGCTTTGATCGTTGAAAAGCACTTCTGCAATTTCTTGACTCCAGTTTCTAGAAACCATCACAATACAAATGATAATGTATATGCAATGATCTTCTACTTCAGAAACAGAAGCACCCAGTTCAGGGTCACAAATGGATAATTACACTTCAATACTTCCTCATTTCATGCTTTATCATCAGGACCTTGTTTGCCAGCTTTTGGTGCCAGTCAACAGAGACTACAGAGAACTATGTGGTGATTCACTTGACCGTTCAATTAATCCAGCTCCATTATTTCCAGTCAGAACTCTGCACAGCGTTAGCTCCCAAGGGAGTACGTGTTCAGTGAGTAAAGGAATATAATTACATCAAAACTCTTAGACGCAAGACTTTAAAAGTTTCACAGTTGTGAAGGGGGTGGGAAGAAGTTCCACAGGAGCTTTTGCTTTCTAATTTTGCAGGAAGGAAACAACCTTATGAATCCCTTGTTCAGGCACCAAATTAAGGGAAGAATTTCAAGTCCTAAACTGATCCATAAATTCCTTGTTCATTAAAGCTATTAGCTCAACAAAAATAAAATTGAAACATTGTAAGCTATCTGATCTCTTGCTTTCATCATTGGCTAGTCGCCAGTTAATTACAATGAATTAATTACATTTTAAATTATTTTTGCTGAATCTATCAACAATTTGCATTTGGTTCAAATATTCAAGTTTTGCAGAAGCAGAAACAGTTATGCTTTATCTTTATCTTCTACCAGTTGTACAGCAAGTAACTGCATAACATAGCGTGACTATATTATATGGAAAACAGCAACCAAAGCTACTCTGACATAAACTCAGCGACAAGCTTTAATCTGTGACAAAACTATGTTTTAATGTAGAGATTAAAAGCTATGCTGTTGTAATTCCATAAATAAAATTACTCATATGACAACATAAAAAGAGAGGTGTCTCTTCTATAATTCTATGATTTGCCACTGTGGATAAAATCACAGGATCAGGCCAGAGGCTGAAGATTATTTCAGTAACTCTGCCTGGGTGTGACTGCAAACACTGATTTAGAAACTTTATCCCAGAACTTTCCTCAGAAGACGTTCTTCTATATACCCCAAAGGGGAAATAAATAAATAAATAAATAAATAAATAAATAAATAAATAAATAAATAAGATGTTGTTGAAAACCCCAGTGGACTCTGAAGGAGGAAAAGAGTTAGGTTTCAAGAGAGTTGTCTGAACAATAGAGAACAAGGGTGTCATCTGCTCGTCTGGGCAAGACAATTGATCCTTTCTGCACACTTAACTATTTTTTGTAAATGTATGCAAACACTGAACCAAAACACAATTATATGACATAATTCAGTTCCACAAACAAGCACTGTAATTTGATTCAGGAATGCTCAAATATTTCACTCGTTACTATAAATATCTAAAGATACCCATGTCTGTGGAGCATTTCAGAACCTGCAGTGATGACAACCACCTTTTCATCTGCTCATTTTGCAGCAGCTTTTGATGGGGTATGGATTTCACCATCACTGGTCTTTGCTTCTTCCTGCTTGAACTTTCTGAGCCCAGACTGTCTGATCGCCCCAGCCCTGCAGCTGCTGTCGGCATGCTCTTCAGCAGCCCCTCCATCTCCCCCGCCTGCCTGCTCACCCCCGCTTCCCATCATCTCCCCTTGGCTGTGATGAATTTGACTGCTACCTTCAGAAAAATCATCCCCAAATGCACTTCACCAATTCTACACAATCTGATATCTCCAGCTGTCAAGCAGAAAATGTGCATTTGATGATGGCTTAAAGTGTAACATTATTCTGTCTCTAAAGTGAAATAGGGAATGCTAACAGTCTCTCTATTTTATTTTAATGTTGTGTCTGTGTTCAAAAGTCTCATTAAGCAGTGCTGCACTTTTCCCTTTGAGAAGGATGCTTGTGTAATGTTTTTTCCTATGGGTGTAACAAAAATATACATGAATCACCTTTATTTGTGAGATTATCTGTTGGAAGTTCTTTGTACACTCTAAGTTTAGAAAATAATTTCTTTCGTTTTGGCAGATCTGTATTCCACCTGACAAAAAGAGTCACATAAAAATGCATTGTTTGTCTACATTATTTATTTTTTTGTCACCTTCATATAGCATTACAGACCTGTGCTCCATTTAGGGCAAATATTTTGGTGATGTATGAAGTGAAGACATTGCTAAATATTAAAACAGTGCTCACCATGATGACAAGTTTGAAGAGTGGAACAGAAGCTCTTTGGTAAGGTAAGATGAATAGCTGACAACTCTAAGGAGACAGAGCTTATATTGCTCTGTGATAGTATACAGCCACTGACACATCAAAACAAAGTTACTTGGAAGGAGAGAGGGATAGTAGTTATAAAACTGTCCTGAAAAAAAAATTAAATTAAATTAAAAAGTGTATTTTACCTTATTCTTCCTATGATACTAGTACTATAAATGTTACTATTTTTATTAACTAGAGGAAACCCATGCTCAAGAATACTTGAGAAAATTTAAAGATACAGAAATTCAGTTGTATTCAGAGTATCAAATTGACTGTAATCGTCTGTCAGTTCTACTAGTCCCCTGGCCCAAATATGGCTCCAAATGCTCATTTCACATTCCTGCTACATGTTAATTATCCACTGAACTCCATCTTTGTAAACAGCAGGTGATAAAGTGCAATCACATTCATTCAGAAACAGTACATCTCTTCCATTTTTTCTCAGTATACTAAATAAAATAACTTTCCTACAGTGGATATTTACTATAACTTTATGGGAAACTTATCTTTTTGTTGCTGTTGTTTCAGGTTAATTATCACCTTTATACCCTAGGTCTGTTCTTGGAGGAAACCTCTGGCCATAAACTACTTCTTTGTATTTGAGCATATTCCTGAAGCTAAAATTTCTACAGCAAAGTAATACAGTATGGTTATTTCCAAGTCATTGAACTAAGTATATAAAGAGAAGGAAATAGATCAGCAACAGTATTTCAAACTGTGATTATATTTTAATCATAAAACTGAAATAAAATTTCCCAAATTATCCAAAATAATGTTGTATATAATTTTGTCTGCAGCAGATACCATGGAGAAGCTGTTTTCAAACCCCACCAGGACTCCTTTTAAAATAAACACTTTTTTTTTTTTTTTTTTTTTTTTTAATTAAGCAAATGACTTCTATGAAAAACTACATATGTTTGAAATGCTGTGTGGTTCTCTCTCAGTGAGCTCTTAAGTTAAAGTATATCAAAGATATAACTTCTATCTCTAACAACAAGAAACTTTTAAATCATGAGAACAACAAAAAAAAGACACTTTATTGACTAAGAAGTTCTTCCATAACTATGTTTAGACCTCACTTCTATCTAGAAAATATGAAAATCATACAGATCATGCTGGTGAAGAGACTTACTAAAGAGTATATGATGACTTCAGTACTCAGCTCTGTATATTCCAATTAAAGTATTTTCAAATCAAAATTACTATGCATTCAAAATTCATGTTCTAGAAATTCCATGGGTTCATTACATAAAACTAACACTGATACAATACTGATGACAAAACCAGAACACATTTGGAATGCACTACTGCAACTTTCCTATTTTTATTAACAAATATTGGTTGAGAATATAGGCACTATGAATAAAACTAACCTCACCAGTATTAGAACTTCCAGAAAACAAGAATGCCTGAACACAAGAAGAAAGTATTATTTGTAGTGAATGTATAGCAACATGCTGTGAAAGTACTCAGAAAAAAAATATTTCATTTTATTTTATCTGCCTCCTTGCTGCATAAATGACAACCATCATCATATAGTTAGTCAAATAAAAGATGTAAAATCTGCAGTGTCTTCACTTCTTTAGATAAAGGAATCAATATTTACTTTATTTCCAAAATGAGGAAATATGTTTATTGAAAGTAGGTAAATTCAATAAATTAATTAATTTTAAAAAATCATCTTTTTTTATTATTTTTTTTCTGTGTTCTTAAGTGTATAAGGCAAAACCTAGAGTGGCCTTTTAAACATAATTGAATTTCCCTGACAATCCAGAGGTTTCTATACCTTCCCATCAAGCAAAAGGCTGTACAACCAATTCAAATCCACTCTATTCTTCATGTAGACTCATCCTTTAAGCAAAGAGCTGCAGCAGATTATAAATACTCAGCCTACTGTAAAATAAAAACAGAGTGAGAGAAAGAATGAGAGATATAGAGAGAAATGCAGGGACAAAAAGAGATGAGATGAGATGAGAGGTAGGGGGGGAGGGGGAAGAGAGTGAGAAGAGACAGAATGGAAGAAAGGAGGATTGAGAGAGAAACAGAGACTACAAAGAGTGGAGAATGGTTTGTGTGTCCACAAGAATCCCACGACTACATTAGAACTCGTGGAAGTGTGCCAAGACTGGCACAAAATTAGTAATGTTATCTTCTTCCCAATAGTGGTAGCCACCACAAGTAAAAGGTGAAGAGAGCTGGAAGCCTTCCCAGAATTTAATTTTCTCAGGAAAGCACTCAGCAGATAATTCTATTAAATTCTAAAATGCTGGATAAGAAAAACATAATCCCAAGTTTAAATTGCATGTCTGCATAGACTGTGCAAGGTGATTTTTTTTTTCTTTTCTCTCTCTCTCTTTTTTTTTTTTTTTTTTTTTTTTAATAGACCAACCCAGGAAAAAGAGAAATGGCTTAAGCATCTAAGAATGGTCATTAAGGGTCTCTAGAGATAGAGAGGGAAATCTAGCAAATTTGAGTCCAGCATTCTCTTTTGAACCTTACATTGCTTTTTCTATTTAGAGTTAATTTGTTTAAGTATGCACAGTGAGAGTAACATCTGGCAAAAGGATACAACTTATTAGAAACATGTCAAACGGCTTATTAATAAATGCAGTATAATACAGATCTCCTTAATACGTGATACTAAAAGGAAATCAATTACATTTGTGAGTCATAACAAATCACAGTTTAAAATTGCAAGATGTAATACGCAGGAAGGGCACTGCTGAATTTATTCTACCACTCAGTTCCAACTTTAACAGTTGAAAACCATTTGAAGGGAATTTACTGTTAACTAATTATAATTCCCCTATCTATTTATCTCTATATATTTGTACCTATAAGGTGCATGAGTAGTAGTTTAGTAACACTGAAAATGAATACAAATTTTAATACCATGTAAAGCAAGTCTCCCTTTCATTGGTAGCAAAAAGCTATTCTATGAGGTGGGACAGTACCCATGAAATGACAAGGGCTACTTCCATTGTTGCATTTATATAGGATCAAAAATAGATTATATTTTGTGAAACACAACTGGAAAAATTAAGTCACCACTTGTTGCTGAGTTTCAAGACGATTACTCAAAGAACAGTCAAATGCCTGTGTTTATGCCAGGAGAGAGGTGGGAAGAGGAATTAATTTATCTACATAAAGATGTAGGAAAACCCCAACCAACCAGCATAAGAAACTCAAAAAAAAAAAAAAAAAAGAGAGAGAATTATATAATACAGACTAAAAACAAACAACAACAACAACAACAAAAAAAAAAACACTTCCGTCTTGATGATAAGAAAGAAGAAAAGTAAATAAAAGTAATAAAAGTAAATGAAAATAAAATACACAGACTTACTGTAGAAGCTAGAGGTTACTTTTTTCATCCAGAAGAGACCTATTGCCTCTAAAGCAAATGTGTATTTCCTTTTATCTCTCCCCCAAAATTGATTCATTTACAGTTGAATGTCCTATTATCCACTCATGAGACTTTTTTTTTTTATTAATTTAATGGACAATCCTACCATATTTAAAGAATTAAAAAAAAAAAAAAAATCTTATATATAATCACATCTCTTAAAGAAAATGTAAAAGAGATACAAAGTCTGAATAAGATTTGAAATGTTTTTTGTCCTACCATGGTAACTGTATAATAACTTAGTATTTGCTTATGGAGGTTATCTTTAGAAAAATACACAAAGAAATTGCAAAGAAGAAAGTTATTGATAAATATCTTAAGTCATTTGTTTTTAATTTTGCAAGTCCTCCTGTCTAAGCATAACAAAGTATTTCATAAATAATGAATCGGCTTGAAAATCATCTTGTGAGATAATTATGTGTAATGGTTTACATAAGTACTTTTGCTTTAATTTAGAGTTTAAGGAATAGACTTTCATCAGTATTCTTGAAGTATATAAAATGACATTGCTAAGGCAGGCAGAGTAGTAGGTAGGGAGAGCAGACAGTGAAACAAAGTCATGTCTTCATGATTCAAAATCACATGAAAGAAAAGAAGAAAAATTAATGTTCAGATATATGTTTGGTCAATTACATCATACATATATTCACAGAGGTGCCATGAAAAATATTTATGAGGAGAAATTTGCTTTGTTTCTATAATCACATAAATGCATACCAAATCAAAACTGCATAAAATGCTACCAATTACTAAGATAAATTCTTTATACTTCCCTGAATGCAAAGACATTGTCTAACTTTAAACAATGAAACTAAAAAGCAGGAGGATATTTATGAAAAAAATATGTAAATGTCGCATAGTATATATTAGTTATATAGAAAGAAAAGCCAAAGAAATTTTGGGGTAAGGGGGAATAAAACTTTTCTGTATCGATATAGGACAAAACTTAATAGTAATTTTCCTACATATTATTACAACAGCCGAGTTGTGCTGTGTACTGCAAGTTGGCTTGATTTTTTTTAATAGCAACATATTGATAAATAGATGAGCAAGTATAGTACTAAATCAACAGGCAATTTTGTCAAAACAAGTATTCAATTAAGAATGGATAATTTATTTATTTTTTTAAACATGAGGAGAACGTGCCTCCCTTAAATGACAATTAAATATTTGAATTTAGGCCACATAAATGGAAATTTTGATTGGCAAAGTCACTAGTGAAACAGGTATTTTGGGGACTGTTCTAAACAAAATATTAATAGTATGTTTTATTCTAAAATAACAAAAAATATCTATTATTAATGTATATTTACACATAATAAAAACCTCCCAAAATGCACGAGGGTAAATACGGAGCATTTCTAGTTCCCATGGTTACAGAAAAGAAGAATTTGATAGCACAAGTATTTATAATTGTATGTTCTGGAAATTGTAAGACTGTTAGGATCTACTCCAAACCCCAAGCAGAGCTACAGGCTGGGAGATGTGTGGTTAGAAAGCTGCCTGGCAGAGAAGGACCTGGGAGTAGTGGTTGATAGTCGGCTGAATATGAGCCAGCAGTGTGCTCAGGCGGCCAAGAAGGCCAACAGCATCCTGGCTCGCATAAGAAACAGTGTGGCCAGCAGATCCAGGGAAGTGATTGTCCCCCTGTACTTGGGTCTGGTGAGGCCGCACCTCGAGTACTGTGTTCAGTTTTGGGCCCCTCGCTACAATCAGAACATGGAGGTGCTTGAGCGAGTCCAGTGAAGGGCAATGAAGCTGGTGAAGGGTCTGGAGAACAAGTCTTATGAGGAGCGGCTGAGGGAGCTGGGACTGTTTAGCCTGGAGAAGAGAAGGCTCAGGGGTGACCTTATTGCACTCTACAGGTACCTGAAGGGAGGCTGTAGCGAGGTGGCAGTTGGTCTATTCTCCCACGTGCCTGGTGACAGGACGAGGGGGAATGGGCTGAAGTTGTGCCAGGGGAGGTTTAGGTTGGATGTTAGGAAGAACCTCTTTACTGAAAGGGTTGTTAGTCACTGGAATAGGCTGCCCAGGGAAGTGGTGGAGTCACCATCCCTGGAGGTCTTTAAAAGACGTTTAGATGTAGAGCTTAGGGATATGGTTTACTGGAAGATTTGTTAGCGTTAGGTCGAAGGTTGGAGACGGTAATCTTGGAGGTCTCTTCGAACCTAGATTATTCTGTGATTCTGTGATTCTGTGATACTCTTTAAACATGTACTTTTTTCTGGACCTTTTACCTTTTATACATTTTTGTTGCATAATGTGTGTTCACGAGAGTTTTTGTGTACATAAAAACTTTAATACAGGCACAGAGAGTATTCAACTACTTATAAATTAGAAATTTCAGTATTGAAATTTAGGAGACTTGATATGAAGATTATTTGTCCACCTCAGTATACGCTAAATTTAAATTATAATGTAAGAAAAAAAAACACCTTCCATGACCCAAAGAATGGAAAGATGGCAAATAAATGAAAAACAGCATTTTCTATGATACTAAATTCTAACAAAATAGAGAAATCAGAATATTGGAATTTTTGAAGATTTAATTAGCACAGAAATACTGCCTTTAATATGAAGAATTTGAACGGCCCCACTGAAATGAATTCAATGTTTAATAATATGGTCTTTCATATGGAAGAATTAGAAAGTTTGGCAAAACTACTGTAAATCCCTTGATTTTACACCAAGACTAGACAATCAAAAAAGTGGCATTTGCTGAATAAAGTAAATGATGAAATTTCCTATAGCGTTTCTAAAAAGAAACATTCTTAAGGAAGATCCAGGGCATTGGAAACTTGGAAAACACTAATATCAAATGTTGTAATGTATATTTTCTAAGGACAGAAAAGAAGCAGCATACTAATGATAATGTCAATGTTTCTGTTTTGTTGTATCCACTGCCAATAATGACTTCCCAAAACATTCCTCAAAGCAGTGAGTTGTTATGAAGTTCAGTTAAAAAATATCTCAGCATTCCTTTTGTATTTAAGTCTCTTGATTAAAAATAACAAAAGCTAGAACAAGGTTTATTCCATGCATGAAATAAGTTCCTAGAACATCACAAAATGTGTTTTAAGAAACATCTCCCTACCTTAATAAAAACCAAGCACTCTGAGGATGAAATAATATCCTCCACATGTGTGGAACTTCTGGATTATCACTGGGGGGAGTGTAGAGGGATGGACCATTTAAGAGTGAAAAGATATATCACTTAAGCAATATAAATTGGTTTCAAAACTGACTTCTGCTGGGCAGGGGAAATTTTTCAATTTAATTCTTTCTAATCGCTTGCTTAGTTAATACTGTTGCCTGACCCTTTACCATCAAAAATTGGAAAAAACAAGCCATCTTACTGCCAGTGAGTAAAACACGCTGTGCACAGCAGAATACCAATTCAGCCTGCAAAGCTGGTTTCATTCCCATTTGTTGTCTTGTTCTTTTTCTGGTGAAGTACATCATTAATGAAGACTACAGAAAAGCATGGTGATTTGTTTTTCATGTTAACCGCTTCAGCTCACTACTAAACACAGTACAACAGACCGCAGTGCTACTGGAATGCTGGCATCAAATATGCCCCATTTTCTTCTGCTTACTTTAACAAAAAAAAAATGCTATGCAGACAACTGATAGAAGTCATAACTTTGTCCAAAAAAATTGATAATGTAATCTACTCTCATTATAGCTTCCTATGAGTTCATGTACAATTCAAATTTAAAGAAAACATACTCACTGAAAGCTTCCCACAGGTAAAATCTCTGTTTAGTGTTGTAGCAATCTGAAACTCAAGTTAGACTACAAAGACTGATTCATTTGCTTTACTGGAGACACAACTTTACTTATTTATATTAACTTTTCCGTAATGCTTAAAGAGTATATGCGTTAATTATCCAAGTAAAAGTACATATTGTCTCAGTCTTCAAGAAGCTTATAATGTTTTCCTCCTGATTAATACACAGCATTATGTTTACTTGTCAATTTACCTAATAAATCCATTCTCCAAATTCCTTAAGTAACAGTCTTAAAATAAACATCTTAAAATAACATTTTGAATTGCCTTTAAAAGTTTGATCAGCATTATCATTCCTTGATTTTTACATCCCTGGTAGTGCTTTTTATAGCTTTTATCTTTTTTTTCCTTGGGTTGAAAAGTCATTCTGGTTGATTTCTTCTCAGGCTGAATCCTTCTAGACTCCTCCATCAAGTAGTCACTGTTTCTGGAGAACAGAAGCCTGACACACATTGAAATGATCGGCTATTCCAAGACGTGTCAAAACACCACCAAGCCCTGCCCTGTCACAGCTGGAAGAGTTGTGGAACAAGGTTTCCTCCCAATCATTATCACAGCCCTTCTGCAGCCTGAGGAAGCAGATGGGCTTTACCAGCTTCACAGTCTGAGGTGATCCTTTTCAACAAAATAAATATCCTCAGTGACAGGAAGATTTTCTAGTGTCAGGCCCAGGGTTTGAGAGGCCGGGGGGGATGATGGGGAAGGCAGAAAGGCTGGTGGGGTGAAGGTTAGACATCAACTCTAGGTGAGAGCTATTATCAGGCTAACGACAACCTTGGTCCAGAGAATACAAACTATGTAATCTATCTGGGCTTTACAAGGCACATCTTTCCACCTTTTGGCAGACAGGCAGAATAGACGGAAGAGAAGCCTCTGTCCCTCATGCCCATGTAGCAATTCTCCTCCTGTTGACGCTATTAGCTATGAAGACAAAACATCTTGTAAACAACAATAAAGTTTGGAAAGACTTCCAGCAAGCATAATTCCTATGAAATCATCTCTGGATGCAGCTTTACAGGATTCTTCAAACCAATCTGCAGACCACAGTTGTAACCCTATACTATGGAGACCTGAGCTGCTGACTCAAACTGAAGACAGAAGAAATCCCCCCAGAAGCACTGCTGCTTCTGAGGCTGAAGTAAAAGAGGAAGTATTGATATGTATGTCGACAAGGACATGATTTTTAAAATAATATAAGAATCAAGAGTGAAGTAACAGTTTATGAGAACAGGATACAAGGTTAGGAAATGGCCCGGTTCATCAATCCAAGAACTCATAAGATCAGAAGAGAGCCACTAGGCAGAAAGGGTTGTATACGTTATTCTTATATTTCTCTATAAAGAAAGACTTTTTTTTTTTTAAAAAAAAAATAGTGCTATGATATTAAAATGGAAGGAATTTAAAGAAATACAATGTGTTCTATATCAAATGCATAATCCAAAGAATTTTTTTAAAGGCAGGCACATTTTTCTGAACTTACATACATATACACTCTAACACATTCTCATTCATGGGCTATTCATGCTAAGTTGTCTAAAAATGCCAACCAGGGAAATTACATCAATTTTTGAAATACAAATGGACTGTCTCTGGCATTCCCATAGGACTGTTATCTTTAATTCTTTTTCTGTCTCAGCAGCTTCCTGGAACTGCTGCTCAGAAAGCCTACAACTTTTCTACTCTTCCCCATGAACTTTCTCAATGCATTTTGAAGGTGTTGTGGGCAACAATTTATTCTCCCTGTTTTTCGTTCTGCATGAATAATCTATTACGCCTTCTACTTAAATGTTTTCCATTTTAATAAGCAGAAATGGCTACTTATCATTTATTCTAAAGTAATCTGGAAAATATTCTAGAATATTTGAGAGAATTGAATTGAATATTTGAATGAATTTGAATTCTAGAATGAAATGAAATGAAATGAAACGAAATACCTGAAAGAGAGTTTCAAAAATTGAAGCTCTTGCACCTGGGCACTAAGCAGAGTGAAAACTTTTGTAGGAAAAACATTAGAGTAAAACATTTTCCTGGAATCTCCCTGTTCAGGTAGTAAGGAAAGAAATAGAGGGGTCCTTTGATGGCTGCACATAAGGCAATCCAAAAACACTTTCTTTTTCTTCTTCGCATTTGAAGTTAAAATAGAAAACAGAAATGCTTATCTGATGAATGGTAAATGCTACAAAGCAGTAACTAAATGAGAAAAAAATATATATATTTTTCTCCTTTTTTTCCTGGTCATTGTTGTAATTACTCCCTATAGTTAGATGGCTAATTAACTTCATTTATTATTTGACTGGACATGATGAATGAAGAATCAACAAAACTGTCAGAGAATATCAGGACAAAGATAATTGCCCAAATGATGCACATACACAGTCTCTCTCACATACAGACGTATATTTGCATCTAGATGCACAAATACATACCTTCCTCCCATACTACACAAGGAAGCAAAATAAACCATTTAGTATTAAATACCTTATTTTTAAGCAAATCGGAAAATTCATAATACATGTACTGAGTAGTGTTACTTCAAACCAGACTTAAGACCTACTTCTCTCTTCTGAAAATAATAAAAAACTAGGGAAGGACACAGTAAGTTCTCATTTAACATGGAAACCTAAAAATATTACAAAAATAAATATCAGCCCTGTAGAAAGTACTATTTCGTCAGTATTTTAACATAATATAAAGGGGAAAGTTGAAGAATATTTTAATTTTATATGAGAAACAAATGACAGTTATAAGAAGGAGGACAAGGACTCAGAAGAAAAAGTTTTGGAAAAAAAATAAAAATAAAAGCCCAAACTTTTGTAGGAATTATCCTTTGTGTAACTGAAAAACAGATTTAGAGTAGTAAGTGATTGTATATCCAGGGGGAAAACATTGCAAAGTTTTGAAAAAAAAAATAATAGTTGATTGAAAAACAGAACTTCTCTTAGAGGAGACAGATAGTATTCAATATTTAAAATATGACTACCTTCAATATATTTCTCCAAACCCAATTACAGGTCATCAAGCAACTACAATTTATGTAGTTCCCTTTGCAATAGCCCTATTTTCAGATATTGAAAAAATGCTGTGACAGGGAGCCATCAACTTTCTTTTTATTGCTCTTGCTCCACTCCGTCTAATTCAGATGATGTGTCACTTCTCATGTGAATATATACTTCTCATGTGTCTTAACTGCCAGGTATGTTTATAATGATTTGCAAGACATCTAAAGTATTTGATAACATGAAAGTATTACTCACCATCTCTCTCCCTTGTAGAAAAAAAAAAAAGCAAAAACCAATTTTGGTTTCCGTACTGTGTCAACTAATGAATGAATGCCATCACTTAAGCAACACCAAAATTGCCAGCAAAACCCACATTTGTAAACTGAATTATGACACTTTGAGGAGCTGTATTGTCACTGAGCTGTTCCTAAGCAGTTGTCTGATAGTAGAAGAACTCATCCTTGGGCTTATCCTGCTTTTGCGAATGAAGAAGTCATCCCTATCACACAAATTTAAGACTATGAATACTACAACTAACTCAAAACAGATTCAAAACAAAGACAGATAGATACTCCTAAGTATCACCTGCTTGTTCAGAGTTGGTATGCTGTTTGGTATGCCTTTCTCTCCTGATAGTACTGTTTTCTACTGAGTGTTTTCCTTTATCAAAGAATCTCAGTCTGTAGACCTGTTTTCTCAGAACTCCAAAGACATTAAAAACTTTTAAAATCAACTTTGGCAAGACACTGAAGTGAATGCTAGAATGACATTTTAAAAGCAGTGCTCATGAAAAACAGCCAAAACATTACTTAATATTCCAGCATTACATTGTAGAGAACTCAGTACAGGCTCATTCCTCATTTGATGCCTTCCATGTTTAATAAATTGATAATGAAAATAATATACTGAATGAGAACAATGGAAAAAGGGAGCCGGGACACAGCTGTTGATTTACTGTGTGTACTAACTAAACACAGGTGCCCTGTGCTGTCCATGATGCTCAGGGCCTCTTGCCTTCTGCCCAGCTGTTAACCCAGCCAATCTCCTGCCTCCCTCAGGTCCTGTGTCCTCCGTTAACCCTCTGTAGATCTCTTAGCTAGCTTGAGGCATCTTAGGTGGCATCAGATACCAACCTTTAAGCAACTGAATGAAGTTTAAATAAATGTTGCAAAGCAAGGTCCTGTAATTTTTGTTTGTTTGTTTGTTTTTATTTATTTTTTTTTCTGGTAGACTATAAATTTACTGTCTAATCCCTTTAAAAAACAGAATATTTTGTATTTAAACACATTGACTATAATTTCACCTCCTGAACAACAAAGATCACCTTGTAGTTCAGTTTTGACCAACAACAGTATTCTTAATTGACAATACATTTTGTAGTGTGGAAAATCTTTCTTCTCTTGCAATTAGGAAAAATTTGTCGTCAAAGGAGGCTTTCTGCTTGATCCAGATCTCTATGCACTATTTCCTATTTCCTAAATTGGACGTTGGATGAGGATTTGTCTGTTTTCAAACAGTAGTCTAACAAGAGACAACACTAGAAACAACACTGGCTGGAAGACAATCACCTTAGATTAAATTTAATCTAGTAATACGTACACAGAATCTTTATTAAAAAAAAAAAAAAAAAAAAAAAAGTGAATGGATTTTGTTTGCCATAAAGAAAAAGAGACCCAAAGAACATTATAAATCTAATACATTCTTCAAAATACCAGATTGTATCCATATCAGTAGAGGAGTGAAAGAGAATTGCCTGCCTCTTCAGAAAGGATTCATTTTTCACTTGACTTGGTTGAAATACAGATGAGAAAGACAACAAGATCCTGAACTGATGCACATCCTTACAGGTCCACCAAAGTCGAAAGAATAAACAGATTTTGCAACGTCTGAAAATTAGCCCTTAGGAGATCAAAACTTCACAGATGTTTATCTTTGGAAAAAAAAAAAAATAATAATAATAATAAAAAAAATCTGCTCTATTAGGGGTCCTCATAAGACATATAAATATAGCATCACTTTAAGCTTTGGTTCAAAAGAACTTCTTTCTCACAGCAAGCTGTTTTATGCCCTGGTACTGAAATGGTTACACTGAGATAAACCAATTAATCAGAAAACTTTCTTTGCTTTGGGCTGATACCCCTCTTCACTCATTTCTCTGCTTTCAGTAACTTTACAACTGATTCAGAAGACCTGCAAATTCTCAAATTAGATTACATGGAAACATATTTTAACCTTCTGTGAATGGTTAGACAGACTAGGTTACCATATAAAGTGTTGCCCATTTTTGAATGAAATAATTTATATCACTTTTTGTTTGTTGTTTTTTTTTTTTTTTTAAAAAAAAGGTTAGTCCCAAAGAGCACATGACATTCATGAGACTACCTCTGATGCATGAAACCTAGTTTTAGGTGATTTTTGAGAACTATCAGTGTAAACAAAACTGTTTGTTCTCATTATGACATTATGATCATCTTCCTGTCCAACTTTTTATTATTATTATTATTTTATTTTTTATTTTTTACATAGTCTTAAGTTTCAGGTTTGTTTTCTTAGTTTGGCACATCTTCGTGTATTTTGCACAGTTTACTATAGTATAGAAGGTTCAAAATCAGTTGTTTAAAAATCTGCCAAATACATCAGGAGTCTGATGAACCTTTCTTGAGTATAAACAAAGCTATTAAAAGTTTAGAAACATTAAAATCAGTTTTTGAAATACAATAGATTGCTAAACAATAAAACAATTATAACTAAAATAAACATGACGTGGGTAGACTTTTGGATTATGCAACTACAATATTTTATTATAATTAGTTTTAATATTTTAGTTATAAAATTATATACTTAAATTAATTTTATCAATTTTATTTATAACTAAAATAAATATGAGCTGTATGGATAGATTTAAAAATAAATAAATAAATCTAATTTTGACAGCCCACAGCTGAACCTGCTTACTGGTTACCTTCTTTGCCCTCTCCTCATCCCAAGTCAGGTCATGGCTATGCAAATAAGAAATGTGCTTCATTGTGGTATAAAAGACTAAAATGTATTAAAAATGGACAAGAGATATAAAATAGAAACACAAATCCTGAAATCCACTTGAAAGATTGGCATCCTTGGTGTTTGATGTGCATATTTGTCTTGGTTTTCAACACAGGCTTTTTTTTTCCTTTTTTGTTTTTTAAACTCATAATCAAAGTATATATTTTTCTAATTTCCAATATAGTGCAAATTTCGTCTCAGTGTAATTCAGTACAAGTTCAGTTTAAGACTAGAAATCAAGCTTTGATCTTTCCTGTTTATGCATTCCTTGTATTAATAAAGCTTCTGAACAGGAACACAATTACCAACTGTTGATCATGCATAAACCAGAAAAAAGTATAATTCAGAGAATTATAAGAGAAAGTGTTCAACTTCCAGAACTGAAAATGTATCAATAAATTAGATTCTACACTAGATTTTACAGAATATTACTTTGTAGTGTATAATTAAAAATAAAACAAAAAGATTGTTTTCTGCCTTGTGGTGTTCTTAATGTCTACAGGGAAATTATTCAGATCTTAACACTCACAGGCAAAATACATTTTGTCCTGACACTCAAAAATACAACAATGTTTATCTTGTTGTAGGAGAGTAAGGTATAATTTCCTTGTCATCTGTCTTTTTTAAAATAAAGTGCTCAGGCAGGAGATTTTATTTTCAGGGGTCAAAATAAACCCCATGTAACTACAGTTGTCCTAAGCCAAATTAATTTTGGAATGGACCACATAAAAGAAAAATGGTACATGTTTTTTTCCCTGTTGCTTTAGCTGGAGTGACACTGTCATTGCCTCCACACTCCAACCTTACCTCAGCTCACCAAGACAAAGCATTTTTTGCCATTCCTTTGAAGAGCAATGTGAAAATACTCCTGGTATTAATGGGACTATTACTTTTTTTTTTTTTTTTTTTTTTTGCCAATGTCCATTACTTTCTTCTAAGAAGTAACTTGCGTGATTGATGTAAAACAACAGACAGACTCGCTTATCTTGCTTATCTGCAGTAGCGTTTCTACTGATTTCACAAATTGTACAGTAAGAATTTCCATAGGTCAAATTAGATATTCTGTTTTGTAAAAGGGGAACAACATAACCCTACTGAACAAATTACTTCAGTTTCAATATGGTGCTTCTGCTCTCAGTATTTGGATATATATTTGCTGACAAAATACTCCACTATACAGGTAACTATGCTGCTGTATCAGGGAAGAAAATCCAGTGGAGTGTTCCCATATCTTCTTTCCAGACTTTTTGTCAGAGGATGACAAAACAGGCTGGTGGGATATCAACATCAGTTAAAGCTCCTGAATGTCAGAGCATTCAGTTATTCATTTATGGGTAGGAAAACTGTATGACAGCAATATATTTACACTGCTAGTAGAAAACAGACAGGGGTTTCTAGCTGATAATGTTTACTATTTTCTGTCAAATTAAGAGAAAATGATATTCTTCTACCAGATGGAAATAATAGAATCCAGGTAGTCAAACCTGCATTAATAGGATAAGAAAGCAAACAGTAAACAAAGAAACAATCACCCTCCCTGAAATGTAGTTAAACATTTGGCATTCTGAATAAGTATATACAAAGGAGTGACAGTATACTCTATAATTACTATTCCAATTATATAAAAGGAAGGTAAAAATTTGCCAGAATGTTTGAAAAAAGATTGCACTGAAAGTTTTTACCTTACCTAATGCAAGAGATCAAACTAAAATATTTTTAATCTACTTTCTAGATCCCTAGATCTATGGGCAAAAATACTCAAAAATATTAACTAAACAAAAAAAAGTTCTATTTTACAAAGCTAAATTGAGCAGCAAGATTGTTTTCCACAGTTGTTGGATTTCTATTTAAGAAAATGTTTTTCTTATCTAACATCTTAGCTGGTTAAGCACTATATGATGAATATTATTGATTCACATAGATTATAACAGAACTCATCAAAAGAAAGAGCTGTTTACATTTACTACATTCTTCTTTAGAGGCCTCATCAACCTTTAATATCATTTACTGTTAAATACATTTTAGAATGCATTTTTTCCCTTTTTTCTCATATTAAGAGGAAATTTTAGCCTAAACTGAAAAAAATATCATTTGTATAAACATGCCTTGCAGGAAAAAATGTTATCTTCAGATTAAATAGAAAAAAATTCTCTGCAAGGCTCAAGTTCAAGGATGATAATTTCCTATAATCTTCAGCTGATCAACATTTAATACATCAAGAAAAACATCATTCTATATACTGTTTACATGAACATGTATATAAAAATGGCCATGGGGTACATGTTTTTGGTTTATTTTTACTCCTTTGAGGGGGGTGGGTAGTTTTTTTCTTGGTTTTGTTTTTTAAGAGTCTGACATACAGTACAGAATAAAGGAACAAGCTATATATTGATTTTGAGGGCAAAAGAGTACTTTCATTTCATTCCATTCATTTCCCTATGTGAAAATAGAGCATTAATAATAAATACTTTCTAAAGGCTATAGATGTTATCCACACAATGAAATGGTGAAAATGAATCCTAACATTACAGCTGGAAAAAAAAAAAAAAAAAAAAAAAAAGAGAGAGAGAGAAAAAAAAAAAAAGAGAAAAAAAAAGAGTAAACCACAGGCTTGTAGAGAGATGGAGTTAGGAAGCAGCAAAAAAATAAAGATAGCAAACAATGTAATATTAGCGTTTGAAAATGAGGAAAGAGATCGGAATGCATTATAACTTCTGTAATAGCATAAAGGTCAGCAGTGTCAAAATGAGAGGACTTATAAGATTCAAAGAAATCAGTATCTAAAGAAGTTGATATTAGTCAGAAATGATCTGGTGATAACAAATTAAAAAGTAGTTTATTTAAAATGTTTAATTTGGCTATTAATTGTCAGCTACTATTTTCACATTAGTATGACAATAAAGTTGTATTTCCTTCCTCAGCAACATTCCTAAATTACTTTTGTTCAAGTGTCTGTAGTGTTCTGGATTATTCTCAGATGACATGAGCTAAATATGTAACAAGTTGAAGAAGAAAGGAGTTGAAAAAACATTTAACAACTATGTATTAAATACAGTGATTTAATAATCACTTTAGTGGAACTGTGCTTTTGCCGGTGCTTCCTCTTAAAATCAGCAATGCATTAAAGCAGTACTGTGAAGCAGGACAAGGATGTAGACTAAAGAGGGTACGAATAAAATGCCTAAATCAATATGAAGTAGCAGATAAGTCTGGTAAGGAAAAGGGTACTGTACTAAACATGCAGTGCGACAACAGTAGTTGTTATCTGAAACATTACCAATGCTAAAATTATGCCTCCTAACATACCTTTATTTTGTGCAAAATGTTTTTCAACATGAATACATTTTACATGGTGAACTCTTTTTTGCCCTAGCCAAAAAATCCATTTGAAGCTGATTTACTACTCCCTTTACTGTTGGTGAATCACATTTTTTTTCACAAAGATCATATCTTAAGGGACTGAGATTGATTGTTTTGCACAATACATGGTGACAAAAAGATTTACAGGTTTTGGTCAGAGCTACTAGTATAGGCATAGGTGCTGTGTGGTATTACTTCCAAGACAGCATGCATTTGAAGATGAATTGGGTCCTTATGAGGACCTCTGGTGAGCTACTAGGCTT
The DNA here is from genome assembly GCF_011077185.1 of Oxyura jamaicensis. NCBI lineage: Eukaryota > Metazoa > Chordata > Aves > Anseriformes > Anatidae > Oxyura > Oxyura jamaicensis. The sequence continues at coordinate 96,992,782 of NC_048893.1, forward strand.
GAAGTGTAAAGTCACAATTTGTTCTGACATCGTTTCATTGCCACAGTCTGTCTTTTCATTTCAGATATTTAATAAAAGCTGTTACATATTTTATACCAGGTAGGTTCAGCATTCTATTGAGAAAAATACACTTCTGTGACCAAATAAGCATAAAATACAGAGAACTGTACCTTGAACAGCATATAATCACAAACACAAAATCCAGAACTTTTTTTTTCTATTTTTTTTTTTCTCATAAAAATGAAGAAGAAACAAAACAGGCATAAAATTATGACTTTCTGTACTTTAAAAACCCACCAGTTCATTTTATAAAGAATTTTATTGTGTATTTATAAACATACAAAAATGAGTTTGATTGCTACAGGATTAGCTCAGAATCCTGCAACTTCTATTTCCATGTAGAAACCCTACCTTTCTTTTGACAGGAGTGTCAAGGAAATGGATGTAGTATGCTTCTTTTGGAGATTTCTGATGGAAATCAAGCAACTCAAACCACTCCCCCCTTTTTTAAAAACATAGAAATGTCATCCTTTTTTTCTCATCTTCATCTACAATGGCTAAAGAAGTAATTCTTTCTCTACAACCATTTCTCATCAGTCCTGGGCCAACATTTAATAATTAATTTATACTTCAGAGACATGTTGAGACTGCTAATTAGTTAAGAGTTGGATTTCATGCATAATAACTTGATGTGCGTCTATGCTAGACAGATGAGTACAGAGTTATAATATTCATACCCTTAGAACTGTCATATGCTCTAGCAGCTTCTGCTTAAATAGAATTAAATTAAATAAATACAGAATAAAATAAATACAGCCTTTTATTTTTTTCACAAGCTTTCAAATCAATTTACTTGAGATTGCTTAGAAAGCCATTTAAGGCAAATGGACACATTTAAAATCATTTAAAGACATTCAAAAGAAGGGTTTGTTCCAAATACATTAATTATATATCACATTTCTAGTTAATATACAGAACTAAAACATGGTAATGTCAGATACACTCAAAGCAGCTGATCTAAAACTATTTTTAAAATACTTGATGAAACTTTAGAAAGTTATTTCAAATAATAGGCTAGAATAGGTTAAGATTTTTTTTTGGACTTATGTCATTTCTGCCTATTGAAATTATTTTACTCCCAAGTGGGCTCCGTCACAGTATGTTGAATAGTTTCATCACTTTCAGAGTACACTTTTCAAATGTTCATAGCCTGCCTCTTTCCGTAAACAAATTCTTTGGGGAACGCATACTTCGTAAGCATTTTAATGCATGCCTGTTTAGAAAGAAACATCTTCTCACTTTTAATTAATTTTATATTTCCATGTTCTTGCATTTTATGTTTTAACATCAAACCTTCTTCTCCTGTCAAATACCCACACACCATTTCAAGAAGCATACATTTTCATGTACAGCAGCTGTCTTAACAACTGCCAAAGAAAGGAATCAGAACCGGTGTGATTGTCTTGCCTTTTTTAATATTTTAGCTTTTCTATAATTATTTGTATCATTATAATGCATTTTGAATGAACACAGCTTTTCAAATAATATTTTCCCTTATCTTTAATTTGTTCTGTGTTGATGGGCATAATCAATAATTCATCAATTTGTGAATTCATAAGTGTGCCTCTTGTAATGTATTCTTTTCAAAGTTTTGTTTCTCTGATATAATGAAATGAACTCATGTCATAGAACTAACTAGCATATATGAATGTTCCCCAGCTTCCAATTTCCAAACACCACCTGCTTCACGTAAGGGTCTCTTCAAATGAGCTGGTAGGAGCAGACTTCCAAGAAAGACTAGAAGAAAGTACCAATTATAAGCAGAATATTTAAGCTATTTCCTTAAAACTGTCATATCAGAAGAATTTGGTTACGTTAAGTGGAAGTTCTGAACAGAAGCCTGACAAATATTTTGCAGAAATAATCAAATTCCAAAAATGAAGCATTACCTTTCTTTGACTTCTTCCTGGTTCAGCACGGCATGAAGAACAACCAGATCAAAATGTTCTCGGCTAAACCATCGCGAAAGCACAGAATATAAAATCTATAAAGAGTGCAACTGTTGCACAGACTTCTATTTCTAGCCTTGAAGAAAACAAAACCAAGTCTGAAATGAACTGCTTCCAAGGGGCCCTGGCACAGTGTGTGCAAGTGAGCCAATGCCAGCAGCACAGCAGAAACGAGCGTGCGGAGAGCCCGGCAGCAGCTCATGCTCCCAGCTGCCTTCCAGCACTACAGTGACAGAGAGGAGAGCAGTTTACAGGACTAAAAGTTTGCCATGCCAGAGCTTCTAGAGCATACTCAAGACCACCACATAGAGTGAAAGAACCAAAACTCAAGATGATGCATCCCACCCACGAAAGGGAGCAGAAGTTGCCATGTCAGGGGAGGGTGGCATGCTTTGCACACCATGTGACAGCGAGAAAGCTAATAAAGCTGCCTCACGCTCAAAATTCCCTCTTTCAACAGAACCAGCCTTCATCTCCATCAGCTACAGGGTTAAAAGTACACCGTGGCAGCAGTCATCTTAACTATCATGTTTTCTTTTGATATAAAGGACATTTTCCCTCATGTCCTGAGTGGAGGATATGCTATTTTTGCAGTAAAAGCAATGGGACTCTAGACAGGAAGAACTATATGGCTTGACATAATCTTCTGTGGGATCTAGCTCTACACTCTTAAACAACCTGTGATTTTAAACTTATTTAAACTTCTCCATGTTATGAAGTGATGGAGAATCTAAAGAAGAGAAAATTCAAATAAAATGTAACTGAATAATCATGATCATCTTAACTGAATTTGTTTTAATTCATAGTATTCCAGACAGACTTTGCATTACTGCTGGGAAGATCTGGGTGTGATAAAGATAAACCATTTTGCAGTGGTTTTACAAATTTCTGAACTCATAAAACTGCAGGGTCTTTCTGAACTTCTGTAGCTCACATGAACTCAAACTTCAGAAGAAGATGGAGGATGGATAGCAGTGTGAAGTTCAACTCATCTAATAAACCTGTATTAAAAAAAAAAAAAAAAAAATCAAGGAGAACGAAGGCACAGAAACAAGAAATCATGAAATACACTCCACCTGCTTTTCAGGTTCAGCATTCTTATGATCCACTTCTGGATGTATAGGTAGCAATAGCTGTTATTATTTTTAGAGGGCCTAAAAGTGTACTCAACAATCAGGGCCTATACAATGAAACATGCTTTGAAAAATCTCACACTCCGTGCTACGTAGCTGTCATGAAACAAAGCTTTCCATTACTTTGTTTGACATTTTTTTCTACGGCAAATCTTGACACTACTAGTTTTCTTCTTTGCCCCAGCACTAGGTTATTGCAATTGATTCTACCTATTGAATTCCTGTTCTCAACTGATTCTTTTAAGAACACCCAGTTAGCCAACAGTGGTCTCTATCACAAAAGGTTTCCAAAGTTGCAGCTAAGAATTTTGACTCTACCAAAGTCTACGCATTTCTTCAGAAAAGCAAAACTTACTGAAGCCTTTCCTTCTTGTTTTCAATCCTAATGGCTGGTACTTTTTTATCACAGAAACTAGTAGATGAATACACAGGTAATTAATGTAGAACAAAATTATTGCACTGTTCTATAAAGAGATGTTTAAAAATGAGATGTTTAAAATTGATATACATCTCTAAAATTGAATTGCTGTATTTACAGGTAATTTACAAGACACTTTGACTGTATATACATGAAAAACTCTCACTGCTCTATGAAAATGTGCAGAACACAAGTAACTCTATTAAGTAGTTGTTACAACTGAATGACTTACTGATGTACTTATATACTTTCCTACACTGATTTGGATTTTTTGGTGTAACCATCAACGTGAGAAAATTAATATTTATAGGAAATATTTATGAGATTAACTAGTGATAAAATGAAGTCATATGGATGGGATGGAATGACTAACTACAGGCAGTAAGCTACCCATACAGGCCTGTGATGGGCCTCTATTTCCTATGGCAGAGGACTGTAGGCAGCCCTCACCTTCCCCGAGAAGCAGCTAGAGCCCTGGCACTATTGCATTTAAGACTGCAAGAGACATATGTTGAGGCAACTAAATACTACCTCAAGAAATATAACTGTAAGTTAAATTAAGCATTAAGCGGTAAACATGTATTAAGTATAGTTTGATATCACTGCTGTCTCCTTCTCCAAAGAGCATTTGTAAATTATGAAAAAAAAAAAAAATCTCTATTCCTGTTATTATTTTTTCAACCACATTATGTAATTTCATGAAGCTAAGCGTTCAAACATTTATCTTTATTCTTCTATGACAAATGTTAATGGCATCACATCTGATACTGAGAATGGACTTGTTGTAAGCTGTATTATATAGTAAAATAATGGATATAGAAAATTTACATTATATTATGAATACTGAAATGGAAGTATTTTATGAAGTTATCTGTGAGATAACTATATGACTATGATGAGACAAAATTTTTTGGTGTAAATACATTTTGCTGTTAAAGCTCATAGAATGATCACCACATGCCTATAATTCTTAAAATGAATGCAATCTGCTCAGGAAGACATCATCTCTTCCCAGAAAACATGTGATAAGTACAGATTTGAAAGACAATATCATTTTTTTCTGGTCTATAAAACAAACTGATACCTGTTTTGTGAGACTGAAAGCATAAGGATCAAAAAAGCTTCAAGTACACAAATCCTTGTGAAGGAAGGCAAGTTATCTTCACAAGGTCAGGTTTGTGACTTTAGAGAAAGGAAACAAGCTGACCTAGCAGAGCACTAAAGCCTGTTAAGACTTCATGAGAGAGGTACTCAATCCATCTCTAAAAGGTATCTAACTACCCTTGTAGTCCTGGTTTCAATCTTTGCAGAGGCTTTATGTAGAATGTGGCATGTATCTAAGGTGTTAGCATCTACATAGATTGCCTTGGGTTTCCTTGTTTTGGGGGGGTTGTTTTTTTTTAGATGTGATTTCTCAAAACTGTTTATTCTTCCTTATACAGAGTAGTGTCTTTCAAATAATTTTTCAGTTAATACATTCCCTCAGAGTGAACTCCTGTGCCAAAACCAGACCTGCTGAACATTTGTCAAATAGTATATAAGGAACTATATTTCAGGCACAGACTTTATTGTCAGAGATGGCTGGTCAATACAGATTTGAAACCAGGACTGTGGCTGGGGAGACAAAGGTTATGAATCAAAGACAAGTGCATTATTATTGTTTCAGAAATTACCATCAGCCACCTGAAGTTGTGTAACTGACAAGATACAAGCTCTTATCCTGTCCCAAATATATTTAACTCAACAATTAGAGGAAGTAGAAGGAAAAGCACAATCATGGTGGACATTTATTAATTTTCAAGACTGTGGAAATTCTCATTTGCCCAGTCATGCTGAAGCAGCGCTTCTCCCAGAAACAATGAGGTATGACACCACTCTTAAGTATGAGTAAGAGTTTGATATAAATAACATTTGTCAGCTTGGGAGTTAATCATTATTATTTTTTTTTTTTTGCTGAGATCACCTCAGTCTAAAAACAACGTGTAATGATAATAAACTAGATACATTATTTTTTCAAAAATAATCAAACACTTCCTTTACATTTACTTTCATGTGATAACAGCCTTTTCATTTCATAGCTTAATATGCTTAATGTAGGTGGTTTTTTTTAAACCATTTTAATGCAAAATATGGTGACAAGGAGAGTGTATCATCTTTATCACTGAATTGATTGCAATTCAGTGTTCTTCACAATATAAAACCAGAAACCATTACATGGTATCATTAAATAACAGAGAGAAGGAGTTTGTCCTTTTTCTACACAATTCATAGCCAAACTGTGCAAGTCATTTCCATAGGGCAGTTATGAATGATAAAAATATAGGTAAATTCTATTTAAAAAATCTCAAAAAAAATAAATAAAATGGAGCAGACAAAAACAACGTCTATCTCAGGAAAATCCTAAAACATAGTATTCCCAGGAATCTGAGGATATACACAGGTGAGAATCTCATTGTTTTCCCTTGGTTCTTTGCTCTTCTTCTAAGTATCTTTAACATCTGGCTAGACCTTTTGGAAAGTTTTACCAGAGCAAGTATACTTAAGAACCTGAACATCTATGAAAATAAAATTTTAAAAGTTTAGCAGCATTTTTTTTGTAATATTTAACGTAATAGGTATTATTGATACATACATATTATTCAAGATCAAATAATCTAAATCCAGCTGAGAAAAAATGCACACTGAAATGAAATACAACAGGTACAAGTAACTGACCACCATGAAAGCTCTGAGTGTTTATGCTTTAAATGAATGAACCAATCCAGAGAATTATAGTTGCTGGTTCCAACGAATATAAATGTAAATGATCCTTTATTAGGACAGAATAAAATGCAATAGTCTTGCTTTGTTTCAACCTCTCTTCTACACACAGTAAAAATCCCAATTGTAATAATAAGAATGTTCTTATGCTTCATATATTAAATCAAACCCAAAGAAGCGTCGACAAGCAATAAAATATGGGGAAAAAAGAAATAAAAAAAAATAATTGGCATAAACAAGTGGAAGAAATTTTTTTCTGTGTCTAATGTGACCATGATAATCTGTTCTCCTACCATTTAGTAACTAAACAACAGTCTCATTAATGGATTTCTAAGATATTTTTAGAGAGCTTTGTTCTTTTGATCTCTCTTCCTAACTTTTAATTCTCTTTACCACTTTACTTCCACAAGGAATACTCAGACAAAGAGATCTCTGACCTGCCTAATGTTTGTTTGTTTGTTTGTTTGTTTTTGCTTGGTTGTTTTTAATAGTTGTTTCTACCATATAACATTATTTCTAGTACATACCAAGGTTTTCTACCATGGCAGTGACCAATGTTCAGGAATTCTAAAGAGCCATTAAACTTTTAGCAGTTGAAACTATGATATAGTGAAAGACATTTCTGAGTGGTTTCCGTTCTTTTTTGTGTCATGGAGTAACTTATGGAACCCATTTCAAGGTGACATTACATTAAGCAGATGGAAATCTGTGTTAATACATTTGAAGCTTTCTATACAATCTTGCCAACTTACACAAGTAGCATAACCAGTACTGTCTTTGCACTTAAACATGCAATTGGTTAAACAAACAAACAAAAACTTAACATGACCTCCAGAAATGAACCTGCATTCCTCACTTCTACATTAAGCAGAACCATACCTAGTCTACAATCTTATTAATATATATATATACGTTTTATTATTATTATTACTTTTACAGGCATAGACTGGAAAAAGAAAAAAATAAAATTTTCCACTGGATGCAAGGAAAAGGTTTTTCCTCATGAGAACAGTCAGGCAGTGAAGCAGGTTACCCAGAGAGGTTGTGCAATTCCCCAGGTTGTGCCCGGGAGATTTTCAAGTTCTCACTGGAGAAGACCCTGAGCAACCTACTCTGACCCCATAGCTGAGCGTGCCTGAGGGTTGAAGTAGAAACCTCCTGAGGACTCTTGCAGCTATAATTCTCCTACACTAAGTCCATTCCTTATATATAACAGAAAAACGAGGTCTTGGTACTTCTGAATAAAAGTATGTTACTAACAATTTCTTTCACTTTCACGATACAAACTGAAGAGATAGCTTTCAGTATGTATCTATTACACCCATTCCCCAAAATACTGTCTAATGCCTGAAGCGTTATGCTAAATGCAGATGAGTACTTCAGTCATTTAGAAATCTTCACCTTATGTCCAATTCTGCAGCCCCTTGGCCTCCAGTCATTTATACAGTTTTCAAAGTTTTTGTCTTTTAATGTAAAAAAGGCAAACATCTGATATAACCCAGCAAAATATGTGCATTGCCTTAGTTTAATCTTGCTACTACAAAGTTTTCCTCATATTGTAAGTTTTAACAAATTAAAAAGCATTTTATTTTGAAGCATATTTTTCAGACACAAAAATCAGCACTGGCAACATTTTGGTTACCAATATGTGCCATTCAAACAGACAGCAGGAATAAAGCCCACAGAGCAGCTGTATTTTTTAATCAGAACACTGTTTACTGCCAGTTTTATATGATCATTTTTTTAAGCATAGGTATTTATAGCAAAAAGGAGCTGGGCAATGATAGTTTCAAAGAGATACAGAGGGAAAAAGAAAAAAAAAAGAAAAAAAAGAAAAAAACTCACACTGATGAACTCCTTCTAATTGGCATTCTGCTCATCCTGTGTACAAAGAAGAGTGTTTAAAATATTTAACAGAAAAGTAAAGTTCAGCACTGTTCTAAGAGTATCCTGGGGGGAATAACCAGCAAAATGTAAGACACCATTCCATCACTGAAGAACATTTCCTCTCAAAGAGAATACATTCTACCTTAAAGGGCAACAATTTGATAATTCTTCTGTTCATTCAAATATGCTAAGTATATTGATGCTTTTTTTTTTTTTTTTTCTTCCTCCTCTATTTGGTTAAAAAGTGAAAAAGTGCTTCTCTAATGTGCTTCTCCCATGAAAACATGAGTTAAAAAATATCATGCTAAAACTGATTAATAAATAGGCTTCTTAGACTCCAGTATGAGACATGATTTGTACAAACTGCTCCTTGCCTCTCTATTTGCTAGCACCTTTCTGCTTTTTATGTTGGAAATTATTTATATCAATACTTGCTTACTGGGATGTTCCTTTCTATTCCACAGAGGGTCAGTGACCTGGCTAAACAAAGACAAGCAAGTACAAGTTGTTCTAGGCTAGGTGGTAGCAGGCTTCTACAGAGGCTTCCTTAATAAACCTAAGGAAGAGCATGCTGCAGTTTGTAACATCTCCCACAGCAGAATAATGCACTAAAAACATCTTTATTCAAAAGAAAGACAGTAAGGTCTCAAGCATGGCCTAAAATCTAGTTGAAAAGGAAAAGAAATGACAGGTATGCTCACAAAACAGACAGAAATCAGTAAGAAAGGAGAGATGACATTCATCCTAGAATCCTACTGCCAGAGTCTTCACCAGATGAAGATGTGAGATCATATTTAAATGAAGCCTAAACACCTACATCTTGGTTTCTTTATGGAGCATGAAAGCATAACACAGCAGGCTATTATGTAAGTAAAATAAAATACCACCTAATATCAGCTCTGAGAGGTGGGTTTTTTAGAGAGCACTTATAAATCTGTATTTGAAACATTACTTACAATCCTAGTTGTATTTAGAATTGTTCAAAAAATGTATAACTTTCAAAAAATTTATGGATCTACTCCCTCTCTTCTCCTTGTTGAATAAAGATTTGGTTATATATTTCTTAAGATGTTCTTTACAAATACATCATAATATTTCAACAGGCTTTACTTGTTTAATTTGTGATGTAATTTTAGTCTGCACTTTTTTTTTTTTTTAGTCTATTGTTCACTGTTCCTCTCACAAACCATACAATAACAAAAAATCTGTTATTGGTGGTGCCCAATATTATAATTTCATCTAATTTTTATGCTTCAGTTTCAGGCATAGCTAACATAGTGCTAGCATATATTAGCACTGATCTTAATGATTTCATCTTAACATTGAAGTTAACTAGGCTAATTGTTACCTCAGAATCTCATAGCTACTAGACAAAGTCTATAAGATTACCTTGGACAAGAGCTAACTTGTTCCAAAGGAGGACGTTGTAGTTTAGCTGCCCCGGCCAGCAGCTGCCCCACTCTGAATGTTCCCCCTTCCTCCCTCTTTACCCCAAATTTACTGTTCAGCACAGCGCCACGTGGCATGGGATATCCCTTTGGGCAGCCCGGGCTAGCTGTCCTGGCTGTGTCCCCTCCCAGCTCCTGGTGCACCCCCAGCCTCATCGCTGGCAGGGCAGCACCAGGAGCTGGAACATCCTTGGCTCTGTGTGAGCACTGCTCTGCAGTTAAACATCGGCGGGTTATCAGAGTTAATCTCATCCTAAATCCAAAACACAGCATCTTGTGAGCCTCTACAAAGAAAATTAACTCTCTCCCAACTAAAACCACGACAGTGTATAAAATTAAAGAACCTAAACTCCTATTACAAAAATGGAATAGAGAAGGTTTAAGAGTTCCCAATGGAAGCCAAAATATAAAGTTTTTCATAAACGCTATAGTCATACGGGTAAGCCAAGTTTAGAAGTCACCTTCCATGCTTCAACAACAGCAATTCACGTGGTTTCTTATGCTACAGCACCGGAAGAAAAAAAAGAAAAAAAAAAAAAAAACTGTTGTGGATGTGAAATGCAACAGAGATTATAGAAATGCTTGATTAATTAATTACCCTTATTAATCCAGTTCATTGGCACTGACAGAATCAAGTATTTTCAAGTTAAAATAGGGAAGATTTTACAGTCTTGGGAACAATGCCCATTTTGATTTGCCTGTGCTCTGAATGGCAGAGTACCTTGAATCTCCAGTGACTAAATGTAGTGTGACAAATGGATTCAAGCCTTTTATCTTCTGCTTAATGGAAAAGATTTGGGACAATCTGTAATAAGGCAATGTTAATTCTTCTTGCAGACAGGTATTTGAACAGTTCTCAGTATTCTCTTGAAAACCAGCTCTCCTCCTATCATAGCACCTCAGGTTGCCCAGTTTTGCAAAGACAGCCTAGGACTTGTACGGAGTTTGTGACTGAATTCCATGTGGACTGAAAGATCTGTTTAGACTCAAGTGATTTTATTTTTGCAAAATATATATGATAGCCATGATATTCTGAAAAATGTGATAATATCACCTTGTTTGCAATGCTTAACAGGGGAAACTAAAAAAAAAATAATTATCAAAACAGATATATTCCTTACACAGCAAATTTATCACATTTGTTTAGCTTCATCACAGCTCAATAAATAAAAACAACAGTCTTTTAATTCTTAGTCATAAGGAATCCTCATTCCTCTTCATGTCAACCAAGAACAAAATATCATAAATCTATTCTGTCCTTTTACTGAATGTAGTGGCCTGGATGATCAAAGGTCTTGTACCACTTAGTTGTAGTACTAATGCTGTAAGTATTACATCCCTGCCAGTACACGTCTGTAAGTAGGGATACTCAGCAAAGGATTACTTCTACTTCCTGAGACTTCCCATTCATCCTGTCTAGAAGGTGGTTCAGTGTAAATAACTTAATTGTAGATGAGTGTAGCATTTCCTTTATCTAGTCATACATGGTTTATTAGATAGTATAAAATAATACTAGAATGAAATCAAAAGAAATGTAGGAGACAACTTTGCAAAAACATACTGAAAAAAAAATCAGGAATAAGAATCAAAATGGAGATCAAGTTGGAACCTTCTATAGCAAAGCTATCTGACCCAAACTGTAAATAACTAGTAGGAGAAGTTTCTATTAGTAACATTTTGTTGCCTTGTGTATAAAATAAACACAATTTTATATTAGCGACGAGATAAGAGAACGCAGATTAAAGCAAAGGTTCCCATCTGCAAATACTTTAAGACATTCTTCATAACTTAGTCCATCATCTCAGATGAGCTCGGTGTTCTCTCCTACCTGAATGGTCATCTGACCATTATCACCTTCCAGGCTTATTCAAAGTTTCCAATATGAACTTTGTATTCTTTCTGATTGCACCTGTAGTGATATGTTGTATAGTACTACTGTAAGTATACTATATGTTCTGAATGACTCCACGGAGAAGCTTCCATCTGACTAACTACAAAACAGTGGAGGAAGTGGCATTCTTGGCGGAAATGATCCTAAGCAAATATATTCTTGCTTGTCATTAGATTTAGTTTTACAAATAATGTAAATCTTTAAAGAATTTTGATATTCAGAGATGTTTGGTGCCAAAGGGAGGAAAGTAGAGAACACTTATCTGTGCAATTATTTTGTCTAAGTAACAATTATGCTTTACAGATGTCAAGCAGAAAGGCTTACATTGCTTCTGCAGTTGGTACTTGATTTAAGCAAACATCTGATGTAAGTAAATACCTAAATCATGGCAGAAAATAGTCTTATTTCTATTATATGAAAATAATCATAAAACATGCTGTTAAAGTGTTAACCGTTTTAAAACGAAGCAGCATTCTTGCATTCATAAGAACAAGTGAATACAGAAAACATATGTACTAATATAACATAAGCAAGCATATTTGTGTGTACATTTTATCCCATACCTCTCTTACAGTGCAGTTTTACATTGCCTTTAAAGTTTGACCTTCAACCAAGTTCAGATTTAAAAATATCATAGATCATTCAATGGAACAAATCCATCTAGAATGGCATACAACATTAAAGTTAAGAAATAAATCCTAAACTTTTCCATTTTCAGAAACAAATTAAAGCCTTTCTTCTTTTCCAACCCCTATTGGAGTTACTGTAATAACATAAACAGGAAAGAAACATTACAACTTATCTGCATTGCTATAAAGCTGCTACTTAATGCATTACAAACTCTTCCACACTCATGCACATGTTCAATTCCTTTTCCCTTTGACTGCCAAAGTAGCTACAGCTAGTTACAGACCCAAATTTTACAGATAACTCTGGTAATATTTAACCACATAAATAATAATCTGTAACCAGTTTAAAATAATTGGGAAAAAGAACGTTTTATTATATTATTGTAGTCACCAAACTACAAATACTTGTAAAACATCAACACTTTAAAACAAATTCAGTTAAACAACAGGATAACGATCATCAGAAAGTTACTTTGTATGAAGAGGATGTCATACCTGAGCAATTTATCCCATACCTGGGTACTGACAGAAGAGACTCATGTATTTAGTACCCACACCAATGTTTTAATTCTGATGTCATGGGCTTATTCCCTCTGCTTAAGATTCAGTTCAGAAGTTTTTGTGGCACTGACTCTTAGCTTTTGATTAGGTGTTCAGTATGGAATACTTCCTGTGGTTAAATTCAGGTATGTCGTTTTTCCTCTTTTGACATTACTATAGAGAAAGCATCAAATACAAACTCTTATTTCTTCCAGTGTATAAATAACGACCATAGGAAAGTTAGCAGTCTGGACTTCTTTTGCACAGTAGTCATGACTATTTCTTTTGGATTTCACTTTCAAGTATTTTTTTAAACAGCTATATAATTTTTAAGGGGTCTATTAAGCATATACAATTATTTACAATTTTTCTTTTAAAAATAAGACTGTGAAATAGAGACAGGCATCTTACTTTATGTGAAAATGGAGTTTCAGAAATAAATACAAGACTCACAAAATTTCAGCATTTACCATAAGTAGAATTGCTCAACTTGCCTTTGGCATGACAATAGCGTTTATCATCTGTTTGCTAGATATGCTCACTTAAACAATTAAATATTGGGCAAGGTAAATGTCTAATCATTTAGTATGGAAATGGGAGAGATGCAAGATACATAAAAATGTAGATGCAAAAGAAGCCCGGATAAGGCTTACAATTCTGTAAGATTTTGAATGTTTTCCAAAGTGCAGTCCATTGTAACAAGTATTCAGAATTCTTTTCTTTTCTTTTCTATTCTTTTTTTTTTTTTTTTCAAATAGCAGGTGAGAGATGTGGAGTTCAAGATCCTAAACTAAAACTAACCTAAACAAACATTAAAATTAACTGTAATAACAGTTTAAAAAAAAATCAAGTGGAAAAACAGTTATATAATACTAATACATTTTTGTTGTTCACATTCTGAAAATGTTAGCTTAATCACAGAGGAAAGTAAATAAAATGCTGATAGCTATTTTTTTCCACGCATATCAGTTTATATCCAGTCCAGTCCTACAGTAATATGGTTTTAATTAACCTCAATCAACCAGATTATTTTACCTGTGCACTTGTCTATGTGAAATGAATATAAATATTACAATAGTACCTATGCATTTAAATCACAAAGCTCATCAACTTCTGTTGGCAAGGTGAAAGATAAAAGCCATAGAAGGTCTTTCCCTGCCTCTGTCACTAATGATAAACAGCATTAACTGCTTCTGCAGACACTAATGCTGCTATCTTGGGAACACAGGCAGCCACCATGAGAACTTTACAGCTTCACTAATCATACTCTTGTTTGTCACAGAACACCAAATAAAATCTCAACAAGAAAATGCAATAAATATTAACAGCTATGAACAATGGAAGGTCACATTAATATGTAGATCTTTAAATACAAGATGCTTTCTTCATTAACTAAATAACTTGTTCATTATTACAGTGTGTCAAGGGGGCGTAAGGGAGAAAATGTATTTAAAAAAATCCCCGATTGAGAGCTTCAATATATTGTCTACTCAACATTTAGTATTTACAGAATAAGGAATTTTGTTTGTTCTAGGTTTTGTTCAAGGTTGCAAGATGCTTATTCTCATCTACTTTATAACCTATTGATGTAGTCCAGCTTTTGCTTTACCTAAAAAGTGATGGGTGTGATGGGTGAAGTCTGCACTTAACTTTTTGTTATTGTTGTCCCCCCCCCCCCCTTTTTTTTTTCTCCTAATTGGTAAAAGTATTATTGACATATTTTTGATCACAGAGCCGTAGTGATGGTTTCCACTTTTGCTTTCAAGAACCATATGAAGTTTTCCCTACTATACATTGTCCACTATTCCTTCAAAAAACAGTGGTAGGTAGCCTTGAGTTGCCACCAGCATCTCAGTGTGTATAAGTATAGCTCTTGCAATCATCTACATCAATAATATTTTTATAATACAAAAGCTTGTTGAGGGATAAGCAGGAACAAAAGCAACTGAGAATGCCTGAGCTCTACTCACTCTTTTGTTATGCTATCTGTAACCCAAATATATTGTTTATACCCAACTGGTCCAAAGGCATTATAGCTGTATTTTTTCCCTTTGAGCCCCTGTCTATACCTTGGTCAATTCCCTTGAGCCCCTGTCTATACCTTGGCAAGCTCTTGCAGCTTTCCCTTCCCTCAACAGCAAGCACAGGGCTTTCTCCTCTGTACCAAACACTGGGCTAGACCTCCATGTGATGTCATGTGTTCTCTTGAGAAATCAGAAAACCAGGGTAAGATTAACACAACTGGATACTTTACCATGGAGAAGCAGCACAGGCAGTTTCCAAAAGCGTTTGTGAAGTGTACTAGACAGGTCACATGTTTAGTCTTTAGGGAGTGTAGGAATCTGAGGGCCTCACAATGCAGCGTTCCTTGCGCAGGAACTGTGCCCTCCCTTCTGCTGCAGTACCAGCCTGGCCCCATTGTTCACAACAACCAAAGGATCACCCTCAACAACACTACATTTATGCAATCTTTCTTGTACACAAGCACTGAAGATAAAGTGAGATTATCAGAAGGTAGTGGCCTGTGAAGGGCAAAACAGCCCTTCTGTGACGGCTCAACACCCTTAGATATACAGCTCAAGACTCAAGTGCATGGGAGAAATCCTAACATTAACAGTATTCAAGACGTGGTTAAAATGATAAATGGTATTTTAATAATCACTTTAATATATACTAAAAAGTCAGAATTCTTAAAATGCAAATATATTTCATGATATATTCAAACTGATCTTCAGTTGGATGATTCTTTAATATGTATTACTTCACTCAGAATAAATTAAATCAATTCTATTTTTACATATTGTACTGTAAACAAGTGATCTTTTCATACTTAAAGACTTAATATATTTTAAAAGAATACTTAAACTTTTGAATTATTTGTTACTAATTTGTTTTTGGCAAGCAGAAAATACAATATACGTTGATAGTGGTATAAATTGGTCACATATTTAAAGCTAATCATTGAAAACAAAACATGCCCAGTCCCACCAACATTACAGATTGCTAGTGAGATGCAGAATTTCAAGGATATGAACTATAAAACATACACAATATTTTATGTGTGAATCAGAAATTAAAATTGTTAACTTGCAACAGAAAGTCTACAGAGAAGTAAGAGAAGCAATAGCTGGAATTTATTATTATGAGACCAGGCTCATGTACAAAATAAGCTGAAAACATATTCAGTGTATCAGCTTCATACTTATTTCACCTAAACTTGTTTTAATTTTTTTCGGACTGCAAGTCCTACTAGCAGCTTTAAAAACAAATAAAGTATTTATGCTTGTGGAAACTGCTTTTATGAACTAAAAACAAACAACAAAAAACATATTTTTAAGAAGTAGCTATGGAATAACGTATTAGCTACAGTATAATGAAGTGGAATGCAGGAGTGAATAACATTTGTTCAGCAGGCTGTTTTAGAGCTATCCTCAAGATTTTCATACTTATGTAAAAAGCACTAGAGCATCATTATATCAGCTTCATTAAATCAACACCAAAAAGACCTTAATATATGTATATGTTGTCCTACAGTGTCTAAAAAACACAAGGAGTGTCTTCAAAAGTCATTAACATTTCTTTTATGGAAGAACATAGAATCAACTGGCTCAAGCTATCATTAGCAAATGGAAGATGCTTTAGGAGGAGCACAAGATCAGGACAAGCCAAGTATAAAGCTTTTCTCAGAATTTTATGGTATCCTGCAGAAAGGTGGTGTTGTTCAAGGATTTCCTGTGCTAGAGTGGGTACCTGGGTACCTTTCCATCTAATTATGCTGAATGATTTTCTTAATCTCCAACTTGGGTTGGAGATTGCTTTTGCTTTTAATTTATTGCTTTTGCTTTTAATTTATTTATTTTAATTTACTGTTGCTTTTTATTTATCTATTTATTTTTAGCTTACATAAACTTTTTGTCACCTACAACATCCCATGGCAAGGAGTTCCACAGCCCAATGGTGTGTCAATTTAAAGATTCTTCCACAGAAACAAACTTCCCAGTACCCCTTTTATAACCAACACACGAGGGACTCCTCTGGAAAGTAAAGGGAGATTCTTGAGGATGAGCCTAAATTAGATACTCCATAAATTTTATGACTATTCTCCCTTTCTCTTTACTTCTCATGGAGTCTAAAGATCTTATACTTCCTGGAATACACATATACTTTCTAAACATATACTTCCTAGATGCTTTTTTTTTTTTTGCCTTTTTTTTTTTTTTTCCAAAATGACAGATATTTATGCTGAAAAAGGTTCCAAAAAAGACATTTAATCCAGCCAGCTGTTCACATAGACATTGGGTTCTTTTGTGAGATCATTTAAAGCAAAACTGCAGGAGAATAGCAGGATTCCAAAATGATATTTCAGACAAGATATTTTCAAAGACGACTGTTGTTTGACTTTCAAGCAAGAGACTTTTAGAACTCATTCATCAAAAGATAAACAAACATAAGAGAACTTATCACAGGGGTATAGCAGATATAACAGAAAAAGAAAATACAAACACCCACACCTTTGACAAAATGGGAGATACAAGTAGATAACAGGATGCAATCAGGGAACCAGACTAAAGTCACTACCTTGAGAACTTGTTTCAATTCAGATCCATTCAGCAGGGATAAGCCTTACAGGAAAGTCTTCCCTGACTTTAAGAATAAATCACAAATAGCATCCATATCAAAACATATGCCTCTGTAATAACTGATTGACCTACCTTATTGTTCTGTTAGAACATAAGATATTCAGTGAAGCAACAGTGAAACAATTTACTTCAGTAGTCTGACCATGAATAAAGGAAGAGTAGGTCTCAATGTTGGAGGAAAAAGGACTAGAGAGAAACACAATGCATGCAAATACTTCCTAAATTAACAAAATTTTGCTTGTTTTGAGCAAATTCAAATAATTTTGATTGTAAAATATAGGTTTAGAAAGTACTCATCTCTCAAGGAACAAAACTCTTAGAAGCCACCATAATGGGTGAGACTGAAGGGAGGCAACTGGTTGAAAGTTAACATGGTCATGTGCCTCTATTTGAGAGTGAGCAGCAGACCATTAACAACGGCTAAATTATGCTGGACTTTTCTGGCTCTTAGTGAAGAAGGACTCGTTCCTTCAGGGTTTGAGTTAGATAGATCAAGCACTTGCTACAAATATTCCTCTAGAAGAACCTGTTGCTCTCTTCACATGTGTTGAGAAAGCTTAGAAATTAACAGAATTCAAAACTCAAGAAAATAAATTCGGGAAAACAAAGTTCAGGAATTTTAGCTCTTCATAAGGAACAGAGTGATACATAAATTAATTGTTAATATAGTTTATTAATATATCTCAATTATTATTGGACAGTAAAGCAAATTGACTACCATGACAGAGAGAAATACTTGAAAAAGTTGCAAGGCCTATCTTGTGCCCTTGAAGTTCAACCTACACTGATTTTTGATCTAAATTTCATGAGCTTGGACACGGCAGGAGTGCTCACAGTAAATACTCTTATTCATGCAGTCATAAAGTCTAAGTAGTTTCAGGTGAGTTCCAGCAAAAGAAATCTGCTAAGTGTCATAAGTGATGCTATGGTTCCATATGAATGAATGACTTGCCTGAGTTTTTGAAGAGTGATAGATCCTACCGCATTACTACTACAGATCCACTGGGCATTATGATAGACACGAGCACTTCTTTCACCACCTTACCAAGAGACCATATCCTTCTTAGTCATCTCAGGTTGCAAGAAATCATTTATATCCATTTCAAAGCTGTGTTTGGAATATAGAGCGTAGAAATGACCAACGTGACAAATAGCAGTGAATTTTCATAATTATAAAAGCTCTTTTTATCAGCCTTGCAGTTTGCACCATCCTTCAACAGTCACAAGATATATATCACCTGCTGTACTTATGACTGGGAAGACTGCCTTAAAAAAAAAAAAAAAAAAAAAAAAAAAAGACAAATTTTCAACTTGATATTATCTTTCAGGAGCGTGTTTTGGGTAATTTTCTTCTTCTGATCCCCTCCCAAGGAGACTGTGTCACAACACAATTACTCTTTTTTAATTGTTTTCCAACTGAAAATAATTTTAGAAAACATTTTTCTCTCTGAAAACCTGATCAGATCATCAGACCTAACATTTGGATAAACTGAAGCAATCCCCAAAATAAATGGGGGAGCACCTACTTGAGAGCAGAAACTTTTCAAACTGTGTCACACACCAATGTTCTATCGCCAATGGCCTGGTTCAGTGGCTCCCCCATCCAGGTAGTATGATGACATCAAGAGCCATCAGGGGGATTCAGACCAAACCTAATCAAGCTAGGTGACTGAAGAAACTGTCACAGCAGGAAGGAACAGTTACTGAGGCAACTGTTCCATGGTCAGCACTTCCACCGCCACTATGCCAGAAGTAGTGAAAATTTACAGGAAGAATCTTCAACTGCTGTCTGGAAGATACTTTTGAAATCAATAGCCAAGAGACAATAGCAAAGACAGAGAAAGAAGTACACTAGAAATTTAATCTTGCAAAAATTTACTTAAGAGTTTGATTTCAGTTACATTTCCAGTGGAGTAAAGTAGCTTACTCTTATGCTTTAATTTAATAATCTGTGTAAACATGTGCAGGTTAAAGATCAGAACCCGTCCTTGTAAATTCTGTTTGAATGGGTACTAATTTATCTGCATTTTCAATTAGGCCTATTCCAGAGGAACCCATTACCCCAGAGAAATGATACTGTAACTTAGGAATTCAGAAGTCTAGAGGATAAAAACTGTAACTGCATATATAGCAATACAGCAGAAAACATCACCGTAATATTATATAATAGTACTGTCACACTCTTGTTGAAAATAGCTGAAATGCAGAAGTTTCTTTTCCAGAAGAAAAAAAATCTGAATATGATTTTACTTATATTTTAATTTGCTACATTCAGAAGTGATTCAATACAATAATTCACTCACACGGAGAAGTACAAATACTGAAAGAATAAAAGATATGGAGACTAAATAGCACAGCAGATTTTGTTTAGGTAGCTGAGAGCTCCTTCGCTTTTCAGTTTTTAGTAGTCATATATATAGCATTGAAGTCCAATATTCTCATATGCTATAACTGACTAATATTAGAACGATAATAGAATATATAAAATATATTATAAGAATATAAGAATATATATTATAAGAAAATATATTATAAGAATATAAGAATATATAAAAATAGATGTCACTAATGCTGAAATTATAATTCATATCAGGTAAATATATATGTACTAAGCAGTTATTAGCAGAAAAACTTAGTGCATTTTAATTTTATTAATTTAAAATGCTTGTTTTACATATCTCATAGCTGCACCTTTTTTTTGTCTTTCTTTATCTGTAAAACAGCAAAAAAACACAGTACTATTTCTTCCAAGTGAAAGGATCACTTGGAGGTCTCAGATATTTTTCCCCTTCAGTACTATCATAAGTGATAAATTACAACAAATTGCAAACCTAACAAAACAACACTTTAAACTGTATTGTCATATTTATTATAAAATTCCTGGTTCATTGCATTTTGGCATTTTATACAACTGGTTCTGACAGTGATTAACATGGTTTGGGCTTCTGCTGTTTCACCCAAGAGAAATAAAACACCAAAATCTCTGCAGGTGTGTAATGGGCCAGGGATTCACAATCTGTTCTGCAAAGTCAGACTTCAAAGACTTCAAAAACAAAAATCCTAAAGCTGGCATTGCCTCTGTAATCATTTAAAGCTTTTTTTGCATATTTCAAGGAATCCTGATTTCAATGTTTTAATCACCATCGTTATTCAACATTTTTTTCTCTGAGAATTTAACCAATTGCATGACAAATTCACCATTAGCTTTGAGTGTCACAAACCAAATAACAAACAACACAGTTCTGAGACTGAGTAACAGAGCAACCTAAATTATTAAGTTTTTATTTGAATTTGAAAGGGGTTTTCACTTATTTGAAGCACACTGTATAACTTATCAGATGCATATAGGTGAGTAGAAATATACAGTAATTACAAAATAGCAATCAGACAGTTGCACCTGCAGTTAAGGAGCCTCAGGACAACATCCCTAATTGCTTCTGTGATTACCTGTCTAAAACTAACGTGGAACTTACTGAAGATGTGTTAAAGTTCAGAATATAATTTCATGTCCTTTACAATTGCAACAAGAATTAAAGATGGTCCCCAAAATAATATATATTTCTGAAACTGTTAATACAAAAACTGTCTTAAAGAAATTTAATTCCTTTCTTACCTATTTTATGATTAAAACTTTCTAGTACAAGTGCAGAAAAGAATCGCTATATATATATATTACTATTTTTTCTTTATGTGTATTTCTTTATAATCAATATGCTTGCTTGTACAAGGACCGTAAGAAATTTTTGCTCCCTTCCCAAGTAGTAATTTCCTCGACATTTGGCATTTAACTTGAAATTTCAAGTCTTTTGTTGTTGTTGTTGTTGTTGTTGTTGTTGTTGTTGAAATCATAGTCTCTAACTACAAGACTAAATATTTTAGACTCAAAAAAAGTCTATAGAGAGCAAATAATCATAGAAGCATAAAGGTTGGAAAAGACCTTCATGATCATCTGGTCCAAACATCAGCCTTCTACCAATGTCACCCATTAAACCATGTCCCTAAGCACCAGGTCCAACCTTTTCTTGAACACCCCCAGGGAGATCAGAATCCTTATTTCAATGCTGACTTATAAAACTGAGTGACAACCTCAAAATATTCATCAGAATAGAATGCGTAATTCTAATACAGCATAAATCAGTGGAAGAAGTTTATAGCACTTTGCTGAAGACTCTGTCAAACTCACAGATCTCAACTGAAGATAAAATCATGCTTTTGAGCATTAAAAAAAAAAAAAAAAAAAAAAAAAAAGAGTAGTAAGTCAAACAAATCTACCTAAGAGGAAGGTTACATAAGAATGCTATACATTGAAGTACCATACAGTGTTGTGCATTATCCCCTCTAGATAAGGGTTAACTCACAGACAGACTTCTAACTCACAGTTAGATGTCTTTTTAATTCTATAGCTCTTCATGATTTCAGGGAATTAGGTTAGAGTGAGTCATGAAGAACAGCTTAATTCCCTGCACCGTCCCAGCTCCTTGACATGGCTGAGTGCAATAGATTGTTGCCATCTCAATGCTTCTCCTCTTTGTTTTATATCAGTTTTTGCATCAGCCCTTAGAGCCTGAGGAGGAAGTGAGACATGCAGTTTGACAGACAGAAGCAGAAGTCAGAAATGCTGAATTTCGAGTCTTAGAGGTTCACATCAATTGTTACTGCTTTTTTGTTTGTTTGTTTGGGGATGGTGTTTTTTTGTTGTTGTTGATGTTTGGGTTTGTTTTCTGTTGGTGGCTTTGGTTTTTGGTTTTCTGCATAAAAGAAGTTCAAAAAAAAAAAAAAAATGTACTACTAAGTTGCCAAAGCACACACTGGGAGGACAATGTTAAAAGGTATTCATTAAATCCTTATGTTTTATAATGAGTTTTTTTCTTCCCCATGCATAATTTTTACTGAAATTCTATAACTTTACAACACTCAGAGTATTATAAAAACATTTTAGTACTTTCTTTCAGTCACATTACATTACTGAATCTGGACTTATTAACTCTAAATCAAGAAAGAAAATTACCTTAAAGAAAAAGGGTTTCTGTGTCTTTTAAATATTTATTTATTTATTTATTTTATTCCAGTCTGGTAAAGGTACCAACAGGTTTAGGACTCTAATAAAATTCAAAGTACTATCTTCCATTAATTAAAGAAAAAAAAAAGGGGGGGGGGAGGGGCAAAAGCTTGTTGTTTATTAGTAATTCCATATTAGAATCACAAAATGACAGAATCACAGAACAGTCTAGGTTGGAAGAGACCTCCAAGATCACCGACTCCAACCTCTGACCTAACGCTAACAAATCTTCCACTAAACCATATCCCTAAGCTCTACATCTAAACGTCTTTTAAAGACCTCCAGGGATGGTGACTCAACCACTTCCCTGGGCAGCCTATTCCAGTGACTAACAACCCATTCATTAAAGAAGTTCTTCCTAATATCCAACCTAAACCTCCCTTGGCGCAACTTTAGCCCATTCCCCCTCGTCCTGTCACCAGGCACGTGGGAGAACAGACCAACCGCCACCTCACTACAGCGTCCCTTGAGGTACCTGTAGAGTGAATATTAGGCAACAGCTTGCTATTTATTAATAATTTAATATTTTAAAATTTTCTTTAAAGTTTTAAAACACTTGTGCTGTGCATGAGTTATCATATTGTCAGCCTGAGGGAAACTAAAAGATAGCCAAGTAACAAAAGCAATTGCATTTGCTGTTCTTGAAGACCCACATACTTTGCATCTGACTGTTGTAATTACACTCCATGAAAGAACTTCATTAATACTAAGCAA
The DNA here is from genome assembly GCF_011077185.1 of Oxyura jamaicensis. NCBI lineage: Eukaryota > Metazoa > Chordata > Aves > Anseriformes > Anatidae > Oxyura > Oxyura jamaicensis. Next base: position 97,015,910 of record NC_048893.1, read on the forward strand.
ATAATGCAGTTAAGATACATTACGAAACACTGCTGAAATAAAACTCTGAGATCTATAGCAAGAGACTACAATATATTAAAAGCACCATAAAATAAATGGTGTAATAGAAAAGTAAGCTAAAGGTCACGCCCTACAGAAGAAAGGGCACTTAAAGAAATGTCACCTAGTAGAAGGGAGCATTTCTCAGTCTTCTGTAAAGAAGAAGATTGCATTCAGATGTCTTGTAGTGTGACTTCAAGAAACTTGATATGGAAACCCAAGTCCTGATGCCAACCTTGCTATCAGTTAGATAACATTTGGAAAGATCATAGATGTATGACATTCAAAAAGCACATTTTCGGCGTATCATCATATATGGGTTTGTTCTGATCACTAACAACACACAACATTCCTGGGAATGTTCCAGTAAGCATTAGGTGCTGTTATTCTTGATGCTAAGGAAACATTGCTTCGCTGAACAATATATAATCACAACCATGCACTGTGGCATCCGGTGCACCTGTGTTTCAAAGCCTGGAGGCACACCATTAACAGCACACAAAATCAGAATGCAAAAAGTGGTTGTGTGCCACCAAATGAGAGAAAAATGATAAGTTAACACACACAAATAATAGAGATTCCAGGTGAAGTCTTCCTTCATTCTGTCCTGTATCTGCATAAAATCAACCTTGGAGAAGTAATTAATAGGTGGACAAAGTACCTCAGAAGTATGTTTTTCAAATCTGGAGACCAGAAATGAACTACCAGAATTCAGTTGAATATTCAAGTATTACAGATTCAAATATCAGAGAATGCAAAACATAACAAAAATGATGGTAATTTCCCCCCTGCTAAATAACAAAAGCTATATTATTAGCATCATTATCAGCTAAGCATGTGTTTGGTAAAATATTAATTTCCTTCTCTGGAGCTCAATAAGGTATAAACATCAGCCATTCACAGAAGGTGGGTTGTTTTTTTTTTTCATCATAAGGCATCCATCCAAAGAGGATAATATTTTAGGTTTCCTTCCACTACTCATATTCCACAATTAGAAAATGAAAGGTGACCTTTGCAGGTTGGCTGTGTGTACAGTGGTTGTTGCTGTTTTGTTTGTTTTGTTTTGTTTTGTTTTTCTGAGTTGTACTCTCCTGCTTCTAGGTTTGTAATAGCAACGCTTGCTCTCTGACTTGTCATAAGCATAGCAGGGAATAAGGATGTTAAATTTGCACTTTAATTCAAATGTGGTAATAAAGTATTACTGCATCTCCTAGATAGGAAAGTTCAGTGATATTATTTCAGTGATTATTAATTCATTGGCATACACCCAGAAGTATTTACACTGTCTATAAATTAATGAATTATGCAGCTAGCAGTTAGTTGAAGTCACTCTTTCCAATTTCTGTTAATAATGTGGCTGTCATGTTAAAACCAAAGGATTTCTAGAAAAAAAAAAACTCAAATCCTTAAGGCAAAAAATGTTAAACTATTAGCTATGAAATTTTAACAACGCTAATCAATATTGTTAGCCTGAAGGTACCTTGGCCTTACCTGGCATCAGCTTTCTCAAATAATTATTTTATCTCAAAGAATTTCCCTGCAATGCTTTGTTTTCAGATGAAATCAGAAGCAGGGGAGAAAAGTAAATTCACTTAAAGAGATGCTTTTTTGCTATATATTAAACTATATATGTACAACATTGGATCAAGCAGAATTGATACTGCAGATCCAAACAACTGTAAAATATCCAAAGGCTAGAAAACCTCTTGTCTGATAATGAGCTATGTCCTCCAAAGTTTCATTTTTATGTGTATCTGTGGGATTTTCCATTGATACAAGTATACTGAGAGGGAAAAAAAAAAAAAAAAAAAATGTTGAACATGTAGCTTCAATAATCATATTGATGCTTCACAAATACAAAAAATATAAAATACTTTCCATGTTGAATATTTGGGAACACAAAATAAGTATAGCTTTCCACAATGATACCTAATGTATTTGTTTTGAGATACAAGTGCTAAATCCCATTTACTAGAAGCAATGAAATTATTTTGTAGCAAATAGAAATTTAAATCATTAGTCTGAATGTCCACCAGACACTGGGCTTAATTATATGAAGATCTTGGAGTTAATATTTAGCTCTGTTTCCTGAGGCTTAAAAAAAATCATATCATGCAAAGCTGATTCAAGACTTCTAAGACATGTTTTCAAGCAAAGTAAGCAAACAAACAATTAACAACAACAACAAAAAACAGAAGTACCCAGTTTGAAAATAGAATGGTTCAAGTACTGATGTTGATTTAATGAGGATAGTAACAAGAGATTTATTTTTCTCTGAAGTAATCACACTCTCTGGATAATTCTACAAAATGGCTGTTCCTGAATAAAACTAAGAGACTTCATTTCAAAAGTAACCTTTGTAAAACTGGAATGTTTAAATGTCCTCAGGTAACACAGGCAGAAAATAACATTTCAGATGAGTTTTCTTACATATAGTACACCACTGACATAATTAGATCTATTATTGTACATCCTTGTGCTAAAGAGTTCTCTCTTACTGCAGTTCATATGGTATTGACCTTAGTACCATTCACAAAATCTGGAAAACTGCCTTTCCAGATAATGATGGCTACTGATGTGTTAAAGCACAATAGAAGACATACTATTTTGTCTTGTTTTTTTGTTCTTCTGATGGTTTTGAATTTTTAAAATATCTTAACCGCAAGACAGATACTTGAAACTCTAACACAGGTAGCTAGTTACTCTGATTATATGAGGATAGGGAATTTTCTTAAATAAAACAGCAGAATGTACAACTTGAAGTCGTTCCATATGGGAGGCTGAGCAAACCACTGCTTGCCTAGTAAGTATAATATCTAACACCTTCTGTGCAGTACTATCTAAAAGTAGCCTAGAGACTTCATGAGCAAAAGCCAGAAACCCAGGGGTTAGCTCAATTGTAAATGTTCAGACAAAAAACAGCTGTGGTGACTCTCGCCCATCAACATTTAGGTTCTGTCTGTGACACTGTGTCAACACAGCAGGTTTAATGAGAGTATGTTGTGAACTCAGAAGATCTACCCTATATATCTCATCTGGAGAAGCTGACCCGAGGCTGCTGTAGCCCTTCTGAAGCAATCTTTAATCTGACTCAGCAAGCATTCAGGATTTTCTCAGAAATGTTTTTTAGTAAATCAACAGCAGACATTCTAATGTAGCTTGACCTACAGGATATGAAAAAGGAAAAGAATAAACAAACAAGAAAGAAAACAGATAGTAGAGAAGATCAACTAAAAAATTCATCCAAGACGTGTTAAGAGTTTGGCCTTAAAAATTGCACCGTGTTCTTTTTGATAAGCAGACGTAAGAGAAGGGAAGCATGAGCTAGAACATATTTCTAAACCATTTAAGGCTAGAAGAAAATTGCAAAGTTACTTCTTTGTTGAACAAAATAGCACCAATTAATTTTAGCAAGAGCCTCAGATGCTCATGATTCATCTTTAGGAGATTAGCAGGCAGCCATAAGACTAAAATCATTATCTTGATTTTTTTTTTTTTTTCAGTACTTTCACAAAGGTTTCATAGACAGAAAATGTTGAGATGGAACATGGCTATAATCTATATTTCTTCTTCAGCCTTTAACTTCTCAGAGTTTAGTCTGGCTTCTCTACAAGCTCCTACCTTGTACATATTTTCCTAACACCTTTTGTATTTCTACCTCAACAAAATTATCATTAACAGTACGCATCATTAACAAGAATTCTTGCAAAATATGGTGGTGTTATAAAGAAAAAAAAGTACAGGCACTGAACAATTACCTCAAATTCCATCTATTGGTGTCCACAGGTGTGTTAGAGAATAGCTGTAAGTAATATAAGTATAATAGAATAAGTAATTCCGGTACAAAAATGTTAAAAGAACTTTAAAAGTTTGTTTATTTTCCAGTCCAAATACCTGCCATTTCTACCTGCCAGCTTAAGTCTCATGTTGATTCATAGGTTACTTTTATATAGGCCTTATATTTATAAAATCATATAAACAGTAACACTTAAGAAGCAATAACATACCAAACTTGGGAAGCTCATTAAATAACACTAAGAATGCAGCAAAAAATAACCCTTTCTTCATTTCACTTCAAATAAACCATATTTCTAATGTTATAATGTCGTTTCTATTACTCCTCATTTCTTTTTATAATTTTCATGCTGTAAGTACCTATTTTAATTGCATAAAATTACCTGACCTATCAGAGACATGTAAATCCAGGATCTCAATCGCTCTAAAGAAAAACAAAAGGACAATTTTGCCTAGAACAAATTCCAGTTCTTTGCAAAGGATATAATTTTCCCCATGACTAAAATTTTGCAGAAGAGATGCAAAAACATATGCTTCTAATAAATACAGCTATTGTCACTGGCTGCAGTAATACTGGTACTGGAACCATGATTTTAATTTTGTTCCAAACTGACTTAAAATTGCCAGTTACATATGTTCTAATTGCCAGTTACATATGTTCTAATTCTAATGTTGTATTTTTTGTTGTATTTTACTATAATTATTATTAATGATTATTTATTTATTTATTTTTATTTTTGACAGCCAAAATGTAGTGCTTTAGGTATTTGCTAACAGTAAAAAAACAGTGTGCATGTCTGGTATAAAAGTCTTATTTTCAGGTATTTCATGGACCATTCTCATTTAAAAGTTAAAATATTTCTTATTTGGAAGTATGACATGTATTTTTGAAAAGACTCTGGAAAAGAAACCCTAAAAAACATATAAAATAGTTTAAATCAAATAGAATATAATCTAAAAGCACTTAAAAAATACAAATTCTGAAGAATTACTTTTACTTATTCAAAAAATCAAATTTCAGGTTTAAAGGTAGTTGAAGTAAATATAAATAAAATGGTTGTAATGAAAAAGAGAAATTACTGGTTAATTTCATTTCTCCTCACAGTTTAAGTAAATTTATAACACTTTCTCTTTTAGATGAGATAAGACCTGAAAGGAATTATGGCCTTAATCCTGCAAATTATAGAGCATTTTATTTTAAGAAATAAAAAGTACCAGAATATGTTTTTTTATTAAATTGACTAATGTCCCTGAATTAATAGGAGAAAATAACCTCAGAAACACTGGACTTAATTATTGATTTCAGTAGTGGTAAAACTGATGGCAATTTCCTACACAGCTCTCAACTACCCTATCTTCCGAAGTATCTTCTCCCATCATCATCCTAAAGGGCTACCCATTTGCAGGAGGAAAACACAAGAGATTGGATGTGCTGGCATGCGAGAACACTTTGACTAGCTTCCACCACAGAACATATAACGGCATTTCAGTGTTTTGTACTTGGGTCAAAAATCTCCCATTCAGTATTCACCATTGAACCAAATTAAAAATTCAAATAGGTAACTGCTAGTCTCCAGAAAAGATCCACAGTATAACATTAATATGCAAAAGGAGTATATTTAATCCTTAGAACATACTCATTATAATTTTATAATTTGTCATTTTATGTGCTGTGCATAGTGAAAGGAACATGCCGTGGCATTTAGGATCCATTGTGTTTGAAATTACGCAGTTTTGTGCATTATTTCAGTATTCTTAAAGTGAATTCTAAATAGTTATAATTGGCATCTTGTAGACATGACTATATATAAAGCTGGACCATTTCATACAGCTAATAAAAAAAAAAAAAAAAAAAAAAAAAAAAAGCCACATTCTACCTCTATACATATTTCATACTTTGGAAAGTCAAATAACTTCCCTCCTCAAGATCTAAAAACTTTAATTCAAACCTAAAACTACAACCCATCTTTCTCTGCAATATATTCTCATAAGAATATTTTTCAATTGTATTATCAATACAAAGCTTCTATGTCTTTCAAAAAAGGATTTCAGAAATACCAAATTGTCAAAGCGCATTGATTCCATATTTAAAAGGAAATTTATTTAGTATGTTACACAGCCACAGATTAATATAAGAAACACCTATTTTCTCAATTCCATTATTTTTTATGGACAGAAATCACTTTCTTAGCTCAGGTTTTGAAAACTTGTATACCTGTCAACCTAATTTCAGATGTTCTTCCCAACTACGTAATAGTTATAGCACTAAAATGCCACCCTACCATAATGATATATATTTCTTAAGTTTAATTTTTCAACTGAATTGCTGACACTCTATCTACAAATGTACATGTGCTGAACTTCCTTTCCTGAAAGTTTAGTCCTTTTTGTCGGATACACCACTGATGTCAGTGTTTAATTGCTCTAATACTATAGTTCACAGCTATGACAAAGTTAAGGAATTAATTATATCTTTCTCACAATCTTTCTCCTAGAGTATAACAGTTTTATGTGTAGTTTAACTGCATGTACGTTGCTAAATTCAGAAACAAATTCAGTGAAGAACTAGAAGGCATTGTAAATAAATAGAACGTGAACGCTCTTCAAGAACTGCACAGGCAGGAACTCAGTCACATCCATGTATGCCTCCTGAGAAGAAGAAAATGCTGATGAGAATTACAAACAAATCTGAGCTTAACCTTAAGGAACAAAAGGTAACTACTAGTTCTATATTACACTTGTAAAATCATATCAACAAAAAACGGGGAAATGTTTGGTAGATCCTTTAAAGAAAAAAATCCTTTTGAAACATTCTTATATTCACATTTTAGAAGGTAACTGGTTAAAATATAAAAACATAAAATGGAAACATTAATTAAGGATAAAATTACTATTTTTTTCACTCGAGCTTTATATAAGTATGTATATATATATTTACTTTGTTGTTGTTGTTGTTGTTGAGGAAAATCTTAAGATTTTGGCTCAACTAAAAGAATCAAGCTTCCAGCCCACACCCTTTCAATTTTTTTTTTATTTTTTATTTTTTCTATCACTGCTGTAAAGTATTGAATTGGAGAGAGGCTTAAATAAACAAACAAACAAAAATATAGGGTGAAGTAAAGAAATCGGAAGAGGTTGATGCTGCAACCTTGAATTAAGGGTCGCTAAAACATAGGCTGCAGGATATGGTAACAGTAACCAAAAGTCATTTTCCTTTGAAATTATGTAATAGCCTCTGGCTTAGTGATTTCACTTGAAAGACAACTTTCATGTAGAAATGCTCATGTACTGATTAGCAGACAATCAGTTAATCAATTAGGCTTCTGAATTCCAATGTGTATGTATAGAGGCATGCACATGATTTAAAGCTAGTCTTCTATGGATGCTGAGTCACCCTAACCTTCCCTGAAGTCACAGGAAAGCCTAGGAATTTCTAAATCGCTTCAAATTGATAGAAAATTTGGTTACCAGCATAACAGAATATTTTGTTTTACCCTAAGTTAGTGGTGTTTGAGTAATATTTCAAACTAAATTTACTATAATGAAAGATGCACAAATATATCTAGAAATCTCCTTTGTTCTCTCAAGCAATAGCCAAATGAAAATACAGTATTTATATATACATATATGTGTATATATATATGTAGATATATATTTGGCACACTGTTGACCGTAAGAGAGTAATTAAACTTGTTTATTTAACAAGTGAGTGCCTGTTGGTTAAGATGTTGAGGTACTTCCAAATGACGAAGCAACATTGTTGGAGCCATCCCCCTACTAAACCACAGCTAACCAAAAGAGCCTTGTAATGTTTGCCTTTTCCCTGAAAAATGAAAATATGAAATATGAAAATATAAAATATGGCCAGCACTTCTTTCAAACAAAAAGAAACTCTCCACTGTGGAGATCTAGTAGCACCTCATAAAGACATGATATATGATTATATGATATAAAGTAGTAACTCATAAAGACATTAATTATGTTTGTATCTAACTTTAAGCATAAATAAATCTCTGAAAAGAAATGCAGTTAATCCTGTTCATTCCGATGTGCCTAAGTAGTCTGACATATAAGGACAGTGACCCTGTGGGGTGTGTGCATGTGTGGACTTCCAGAAAACAGACTTTTGGGGCAGATGGTTAAGCCTAACCTCATCATTTCTGCTTTTCAGAATGCTGTTGTTAATATATTGGCAAGTAATTAAAAAAATAACGTCCAATTGTTGAACGTGAAATGTTGGTTTTGGTATTTGGAGGATAGAACATACTTTGTATGTTTGTTATTATTCATGAGTAGAGTAACCTTAAAAACATACAATATATTTAATTAAATATACTCCTAGTTACCTAACTTTAAGTAGATAACTAAGGTAGGTAGGTAACTTAGTTACTTAACCTTATTTCTCAATCTCTGATCCAGAAGCCAAATTACTAAATTTACAAGAGCTCTTTTATCTGCAGATAAACTAATTTTCACTTAGATCAAGCAACTCTGCAGATTCTGAGAGCAAATTTCTGGATTTTTCCTTTTAATTTTTGATTACAAGGACAAAAGATTAAATCATTCCACCTCAAATTAATTTTGTGACAGCAGTTTTCCAGAAGTTAAGACCCTTCTAGGGGATTTAAAGAAAAAAGTTTTAAAATCTCTGGAATATATATGCAGGGAGGAAGAAAAAAAAGAAGAAAAAAAAAAAAAAAAGTGGATACTAATCATGGAAATTCTAAACGGAAAAAAAAGCAGAACAGTCAATGCTGTAATTCTTAACCTTTCTGAGCATGTTCCAAAGTAGAATATTTGATATAATGGCATATAAGCATCTTTCCTTCTGCATTTATGACCTAAAGGAAAAATAACAAGAAAGCTGTCATGAATCCAGCCAGTTGTTCTTTACTATTGTTTTTGTTACAGATTTTTATATATATAGCAGGATAGCCAAGGAATAATCTGTTTCTTTTCTTGCTTTATGCTCGTCTTTGTCTTTCCATTTTATAAAAGTTACCACCAAAGAAACAAATAAAATAAATCTGTTTCCAGCTAAAGTCTTTCACTCAGGCCTTCAATTCCACTATGGCTGCATTATTCATTTGTTCTGTTCCTTTTTAGCTCTGTACATCATGTACATCCCTAAAGTTTAAGAAAACTCCTCATTTTCATGAGTTCTCACGCATATAGACCTGGGGAGCAAAGCCCGTGATAGCTGCTCAGGAGTGCAAATCAAGCATGCCATGCCCAAAGCTATTTCACAGAAATGACTGTCTGGGGTTGCATCATCAGCATTACTGCTGTTGCATGAAGGAGAAAAACAAAACAAATATTAATGGAAGAGATGGAAGGACAGCAGTGAACAAATAAAGACGTGTTAAATCATTGTTGCAGATTTTCCATTGTCTCCCTGTTTAAAGGAGTTATGCAAATGGACCAATGTATTGACATGCAGGTGTTTCATCTCATATGTACTATCAAATTACCTATGAGATTTTAGGAGGTTGTCATACATGAGTGAGTCAGGTAATTAAACTATTTGTTGCAATTAAATAGCATGAACACTGTAGAATCTACTCCTTCTCTCCTTTTAACTTTATAACAAGAATTTAAAACTATTTTTAGAAGCTAAGAATTTGATCTCTTTCCCCTAGCAATTGCAAAAAATCTTCACTGTTTTTTATTTTAAAATGCTCAAGTACAAATCTCAACAAGCTATGCTAAGATATATCGGATATACAGAGGGTAGAACTCTCTTATTCTTTTAGGTTATATGTAAATGATTTTTTAAGAATATATTTCCTGAATTTATAGCTTTAACACGTACACTGGACATGGAAGTTGCATGGCGGTACTAGTTTCCTCTTTTTTATTTCAGATTTGATTAATAAGTATGCCACAAAACCCACCAAAGAAAATGCACAGATCTTGGGGGAAAAAAAAAAAAAAATAATAAAAAAATCAAAGAAGTAGTTTCACTGAACTCTTAAAATTTCCTCCCTTCTTTTTTCATTAAGTTTGACATTTTTGACACTATACTGTATTACAGGCTATTAGCCTAAAGCAATGATTGGGTAGATTAGATTTGCTCTGAAATGCAGGGTGAAAAATGTGTGAAAAATGAAATTACAAGCCTCTATTAGCAGGTTCTTTTCAGCGGGTCGCTCCATCTTTGTTATGCAATGAAGTATATGTATAATAATTTAGACCCCGCAGCTTACACTGGTGTAAACCAAAAGCCATATAAACGCGAGCCTTGATAATGAACATCTCCAGAAAATAAAAGTTTGGTTTAAACAAACACCCACAAAACACAGATTTTGCTATTATTGTTTCTCCCTAAGACTTTCAATACTGCTTTCTTTTCTTAGGCTCCTCTTTCCTTCCTTGCCCTGACTCTGAAGCACCCTAGGTGTTGGCAAACTCACATACTGGAAAACTGGCTACCGGGCTGGCAGACCTTCATGTACATATCACATGGCAACACCTATCTTCAGAAAGGAAAAATGTCAGATAGAAAAAAACAGAGCAGGCTATAGAAGTGCTTCCTTTTTCCCTCCCTGTCCTCCGACTCAATTAGCACCAAGATTACATAGAATTCTTATTATTTTTAATCAAATTAAATTCAGTTGATAACGGTCATAGGCCTAAAGAGCTGAAATGAGACATTCAGGACCTTTTATCCTTTTATAATACTTCCTTTTTTTTTTTTTTTTTTTTTTTTTTTCAAATGGCTCAGCCTCTGCTGATAGAGTCCAACAAATGTTAATAACTAAATTCTGTTGTATTCCATGTTTGTAATGCTGAGTTGAAGAAACCATGCTCACAAGTCAGATGATGTAATATATACTACATATAACATATACAACAAATGACAGTAATACAAATTGATTTTTGGCTGTACAAAGAGGCTAGATGCAGTTTAAGAAATATATATATATATTATGTATATACCAGTGCCTTTTTTGCATTGTATGATTTTAATAAGGGAAAACAAGTCTCTGTAGCTGATGGATGGATACCACTTCCAGCAAGCTGATAAGATGGTAATGATATAGCCACTGACCCCGCCAACTCATAATCATTATAAAAGAAGACTTGCTGTAACTTCATGAGGAGCATAACAGTTACTCGTTCTGGTAGAGTAAAGAGGAAATTTTAAGCTCTAAGTTATAAACAGCTTGCTTTAATTCAGTGTATTTATTCCTTTAAATTTGCAATGTTGCATAATCAACTACTGAACAATCTCTTTACTTATACCTGAAAATGTACCAACTTAGGCAATCAGAAAATTATTGCTATCGTATTTTATCAGTTTTAGTAAAAGATCAAACTTGAAACCAATCTCATCTTTACTGAGGACAAGCACTGCTCTCAAAACCATTTTTAACATATTACACGAGTGTATCCCAAAGTGAACTGACAGTAGAACTGACAGTGGAACTGACAGTGGCCAGTGAATTCTCCTACCCACTGCAGAACAGCAATGACCTCTGCTATTTTCAGAGGTGGCTGCAGAAGCTCCGCGTTACCTTTGCTGTGAATTGCAAAGGAGAATCTGCTGAGCCAGACTTGGGCCAATACTGGGGTCAGCACAGTCAGAGCGAGTACTCTGTCATGTTGGGTAGATGGCAGGTAGAAGTTGTAAAGTGCAAGGTAGCACATCTCTATTTGCAAGCAGGGTCATTTTGAATTAATCTGCAATTTATGAAACTTTGTGTACAGTCACTAAAAAAAAAAAAAAAAGTATTTGATGAAATGATACAGATGATACAGATCTACATTAATGAAAACAAAGGAACATAGTGGCCATTTGAGACTGGTGAAATCTTTCCACTAAAATATTTTTCCAATTTAAAAAGTGCTTGGACTTATGCAGGCATACTACACACACATATCTACATGTGTACATACATCTACATGTGTACGTGTGATATGCATGCATATATCCGAGCAGGATACAGCTGAATCACAATGACATCTCAAAACGAAACCTGTTTTTTAAGACTGCTGCAACCAAAAACCCAAAAATCATTCTATTTAGTTGCTACACTCCACAAATCATAATTTGAGTGTATTCTCCCTGTACTCTCTGCTGGCTGGTGTGTTAAAAAAATGTCTCCCTTGGTGCTGTGACATGATACACTGCAGACTCTCTGTAGGATACAGAGGAAAGCCAACGAAGAAGAAACGAATACCTAAACCAAAATATTCAAATACCACTAGGCTAAAAATTAAAGAATAAAATTTCAAAGAACCTTGAAAGTAAGGGTTTTGAACAAAAGTTGCACAGCACCGAAAGTGAGAAGGCACATGGCACTGTAATTAGTCATTTAGCAAGAAAATTCCCCTTACACAATCAAAGGTAGCAGCTGCTATTTGCTGTTAATTAAAGAGCCTACTTTCCTTGACACAATTTTTAGTTCTAACCGTTGCCTAAGTTATAAGGCACTCATAAAATTGGTGTCACCTCTTTAAACAACATAAAAAGGCAATTGGGAAAAATTGCCAAGTCAGCAGGTTAGTAGGCTATTTTTAACATTAAATACTATATTTTTGTATTTTATTCAAATACTTATAAAAGCAGTTAGCCAAATGTAAACTTTCGCTTCACAGAGTCCTTTCCTTGCAGAAGAAAATTTTCCTCCAACACAAGGAAGAATGAGCATCATGCCAGATAGGTCACCAAATTACCCAACAGCAGCTACAACCTAGCACAATGTAGTCTCTTCTGTTTCCAGTTCATAAAAATGACCTTTCTATTCCCACCATCACCGCAAGGCATTCCTACATTATGAATTCATCACCTCCTCCCTTTCCTCCTGTATTTGCAAAATTTTCATACTCCCACTCTGCAGTTTCATCTGTAACTGCCCTGCTGACTCATTCCTGCTTTCCTCTGTTGCTTGACTGAAGCACTTACACTCACAGCATCTTTCCCTGGGACCGGATTTTAGCATGTAGAGAGTACTGCTCCTTCTTTCCTTACAACAGATTGAATCCCAAACTATCCTCACTCGGATTCTCTTCACTAGTCGCATACTCGCTACTTATTTCTCTTTTCATATATTTCCACCATTGTCAATACACAAATGTCTCCCTCTGGATATACACCATCTGGAACAGCCTTTTTGCACTGCTTTGCCTCATCAGCTCCCGCTTCTATTAAAATCTCCTTAAAATTGGAATTTTAAAATATAAATATATTTAATATGAACATTACACTGTAATTAAAGCAATAAACTCTCTTTGCTTCCTGACCAAAAAATATGCACTGTTAATTTCAAAACCATGGCCAGCTTTAAAGTGTTATGCCTAATGTTTCTGAGTTAGTAAAATCCACTAACAATAAAAGACAGAAACAGAACACAACTTGTAAATATTAAGTCCTATGCCATCTGTGTGCATATACATGCATGTATGTATATGTATGAGACAAAGAAAAAAGATTTCTCCGGTCTCTTAGAAGAAAAACAAACAAACAAACAAACAAACAAAATAGCTTCATTCCTTTTAAATATTGCATTTGTTCTAAACCCGTGAACAATGATGTCCTAACAAATGCCCATAACCTGCTTTTGCAGCAGGCAGTCTCTCAGTTCCAAGTAAGGAATTGGAACAATGCTTTATCTCCTAACAGATGACAGAAGATGGCACTTGGAGAGGGAAAGCCAGTGACTACTTTAAGAACATCTTCACAAAGATTTGCAGAACAGAGTCTAGTCAAAACAACAGTGAGAAAACTTGGAACAATACAAGGAATTACACAAAAAGGACAGGATATTAAATATTTTACATGTTACTAATGAACTGCAGCCTGTAAGAAAGTGGGTTTAATATCTTCTGTTTTCAAATCGAAATGAATTTATGTTTTGCAGAGGGAACTATTTAGATAACATCATAGAATAGGATCATTTTTGCCCTCATATGCATATTTCTCAATCTGAGTATTTTCTACTAAATTGCAGCCCAAGTTTCATCTGTTGTTCCTAAATACGAAATGCATTCCTATTCAGCCATGTGCAACGCACTCTGCTCTCACACACATCTAAATAAGTACATTCAAAGCAGAGCACAGATATTTGCCTGCTTGGCTAGAGCAGAAACAGGGATGCTGTGTTTTTGTTTTTTTTTGTTTGCTTCACAGACGTTTTTGTCATTGTTGTATAGCATCCTTGGTAACATCTGATAGATACTGCTTCTTTACACAGTGTTCTGTCATTTCAGCTGCTGCAGATTTCAAAGGAGGCAGAGGTTCAAAGACTAATGACTACCACAAAAGTCATTAATAATTTTAGTCGTGTTATACATTAAACAAAATTACATTTTAATACATGCATACAGAAGTGTTTTCTTTATAAATTAATGACATGGAAGATGCCTAATGAGATTTGTCTGACTAAGGTTTCAATTAAAAAAAAAAAAAAAAAAAAAACACTACGCTGATGATGTACTCAAGTTACACCCAAATTCACTTCATAATACAGCACATTGGGAAAACAGAAAAAATAATAATAATAATAATAATACACACAAGCATTCATAAGATACAGATATCTAGAGTTAGTAGAGAACTGTTATTATTATGAAACCTCGAGAACTGTATGCAGTTATCTTTTAATACTCAGCAGAACAGGGAAAGGACTAGCATGGCTCAGCATCACAGGATAGCGTCAGAGTTCACCTTACACGTCATATCGATGTGGAAGATCACTGTAACAAGGCTCCCATTACAGCTTCTCCATAACATGAGCAAGCCAGGCTCCCAAACCACAGGAAAAGGCCTTGCAAAATTTGAAGAAAATCTCACAAATCACGAATCTCAATTGTAGGCATGCAGAACTCCCTCTCTTATTCTATTTGTGGTAAATTTTAGTTCCAGGTCAATCAAATTACATTAGTTTATCTAGGCAATATCAGAACAGAAAATTGAGGAAAATTACTAGAGGAAACCAGATGCCACAACTCACATCAGCATGGCATGCTGCTGGATCCACTGCATATTTAATTTCTGCAGCCAAACTTCCCTCAGCAAACAGTACAGTTTAGACGGAAAGATATATATGCTTATAGATTTGCCTAAACACACAGCACATTTCTGCCTCACTGGAAGCCAGGTATATTGCTACTGTACTGCATTATTAGGCACAAAAATGTGTCTACAGAGAAAGATCACTCTACAAGTTTTCTTTCTGAAAATCACCCATTTAAATCAAAGGCAGTGTGGTCATATGGCCTACAGGATTTCTGTCTTGTTGAGAAAATTCTAGATATTTTGTATCCCAAGCAAATAATCTAGTACTATACATTTCACAATGTTCAGAGTAATATTGCTGAAACAAGACTATTATGAAAATTATGTCTATTTAATAGAATAAATGGAATTTTGTGTGCTCTTGGATCACATGTTCCTAATAAGGCATTTCCAACAAAATCTACCTCTAACAAGACACTACAGTTCAACCTAGCCTCATAACAGCCCAGGTACTAACAGCCTTACTTAAAAAAAAAAAAAAAAAAAAAAAAGTAAGACGAAAAGAACTAGTTAGCTATCAGTAGCAATTCTACCATTACTGTGTGTAATGGATTAACAGGCCCCAGTAATTTGGGTGAGTATCCCCTGAATCATGCCCATGTTCAGTATTCACATCACTCTTGTCAGTGCAAGCAGGGAGAGGAAGACAGGGAAACACGAGCTCTGTTTCACAGTATAGGTCACATAGATAATCATTGCTTCACTAAAGCAAAAACCAATGTATCTATGCAAGAGGGACCTCTGAAGCCAGAAGATGTATGTGACAGCCCAGCCTGTACTTCTCCCCAACGGAGTGTCCCCAGAGCTCTGAACACTGATACAGGAAAAAAGCCTCCAGTTTGGCCTAAGTGTTCTGCTTGTCCTGGCTATATACATTTGGCTTTTGTTCAGACACAATATCAACTAGCATATTAAAAGAGTCAGTTTTTAAAAGCTCTAATTTTTAATATTAAGTCTACTTATTCCACAGTACAAATGCACCTAAGGTTGTTTTTCCTTCCATTTACATCTACAATTATGAACACTAAGCAAATATACACACCATCACCAGAGCTCTGGAGGTCATATCTCCTCAGAATTTTCTTTAAAAACAAACAAACAAAACAAAACAACACAAAACAAAACACAGCTTCTACCTGTCTTGCCACATACTTTTCTAATTTTCAGTTTCTAATCTTGCATATGTGGAAAAACAGCTTGTGTGTCTGTGATCTGAATCACTTCAAGATTCTTTACCAGTCAATTGTGGTAACTTTACATGAACTTGTCAAGTTCCAAGAGTGTGTGAAAAGGGAAATGAAAGCTAGCTACCTCTGCCTGAGTGACTGGGGTATTCCTCAACCCACAGGGAAGAGCATCTACCAGGGCACCAGGGTAAAGCAAGATCTTGATTCTCTTTTATTTTCTAAGATCTGTCACTTATAACTAAAATGACCTTTTTTTTTTTTTCTTTCTTTCTTTTTTTTTTTTCCTTCTTTCTTTTTTTTTTTTTTCTTTCCCCTCCTGTCCTCATTAAATCAACCAAAATAAATAAATAAGTGCAAGTAACCTTAGTGGAGAAATAATGCAACCCAACTCATCAGCCAAATCCACATCACTTGAAAACTGATGAATAGTGTGTGGAAGTTCAACAGGGAACATCTCTTATAATTAATTGCTTATGAGCTTCCCACCAGCCAATAACTATTTGTCTTAATTGACAATGTGCTCTTCTCAAGTAGCTAAACCTTCCTGTTTTGATAAATTAACTCCGTTGATGATCCCTTTGTTAACAACTTACAGTAAATCCAGAAATTACACTTTAGTGGGATATGAAGACAAACAGCACTCTACTACAGAATAAAAATTCTAAATGTCCAAGGCAAACAAAAAGAAGTTATTGCATCTTTTTATTTAGAAACTATGGAGTTTGTTAACATTAATTATTTCTTCAGCTTTAATTCAGGGACAGATTTTATTAAATTAGATAACTTTCCCTTGGGATCTTTATGGCAAATGTGCAGCTACAAAAACAAGATCAGATTCTAAATGGAGGTTATAGAGGCAATGAATACTTGTAATGAGGTCTGTATCAAAGAGGAAAATGATCAGCCTTCTATCCAAGATACAAAAAAAAAAGCTCAACTCACAAGTCTATTTGACCTGAACAATACCAGTGTTTGGCCATCTAGAAGGGTCCAGGAATTGCCAAGAACTCCACAACTAAAAGTTTCAATATTAAGTGAATACAAGGATTTTCAAGAGGGTCTCATTTAGAGAATGCTTTTTACTGTTTTTGGAGCACACTTCTAACCCCATCGCCCTTTCAGGAAGAGCTCTCAAGCACTTCTCTCCTTCTCAGGAGGGAACTCAAATAACAAACTGCTGATGCAAAACAGGAAAAGCTGCTAAGATATACAAATTTAGAAATAGAGAAGCCCTGGCTACTGATACAACTTTGTAAGGTACTGAAATTACAGACCAGTCGGTTACGAGATCTCCACATGTTAAAACACAAATAATTTTAAACCTTAAAAATTGACAAGAATTCCCTACAGTATGCCAGTCTCAGTGGGTAAAATTAGTACTAGTGCATTTATTGAAAATGTTTATGGCATGTGAGATATTAAGCATGCTTATATACATATGTGCTTTTGAATACCTTTTCTATAACAACAAGGTATTAAAAACTAACTTTTGGTATAAATATATTGTGAGGATGTGCTCTCTTTACTACAATATTTTTTTCTTTATTTATGAAAAGTCTGTGGGGGGGAAAAAATGTGCCCAATGTCTTATGATCAAAAAAATGTGTGTCTGTTCTCTCATCTGTGAGTTATATTTAATATTTAACATCAGGAAAGGGGCAGATTTCTTGACCTTAATTGTTATACATTTTTAGCCATTAAATCTTTCTGATATTTTCATTACCAACTGCCTAATATTATCCCACCTAGCTAGCTTTGCAATGCAGTATTGTCTACAGCCTTTGTGCCTTGGGGAAAGATTTTTCATTTCATATTGTTTGTTCAGATTTTAATGAGATTCTTAAAAGAGGAATCCCTTGGATTGTAGTAGAATCCCACTATAGATCAGTGACTGGTAGAAAGCATTTTGTCACAACGAGCTTTGCAGAAATTTATTTTCGCTAAAGTAGGCTAGTTCATGAAAGATGGAAAAAGAAAAAAGAAAATGAAACAGCTATGGGCAGTCACTCATTATATTAAATATATATATGAGAAGATATTTAAAAAATTGAAAAGAAAAAAAACTACAACAACAACAAAAATAGTACTAAGATGTATTATAAAAGAAAATTGCTTTTTCATTCCTTGTTTTTTAAAGGGCTCTTTTCAAAGATATGGATAATGACAGCTAGATATTTCAGTATCCACAGGAAAGAGAGAGGTAAATGGCTTTAAAGTCTGCTAATGAGAATTGCACTGGAGTCAATGGTAAACAAATTTAATTCGGAAAAAATAAAAAATAAAAAAAAATAAAAGTCCCAAATCCTGTGTTTCTTTTGCTATCTTCTCTGAAATAGATTATTTCTCTAGTGAGAATCCTGTAGTGAGGACCCTGGACAGGCCTGAGAGGTGGGCCTGCACAAACTTCATGAAATTCAACAGGGCCAAGTGCAAGGTCCTGCACCTGGGCTGGAGCACAAATACAGCACAAATACAGGCTGGGTGGAGAATGGATTGAGAGCAGCACTGAAGAGAAGGACCTGGGGCTGTTGGTCGATAAGAAACTTGACGTAAGATGGCAAAGTGTGCTTTCAACCCAGAAATTCAACTGTATCCTGGGCTGTATCCAAAGAAGCATGGGCAGCAGGGTGAGGGAGGTGACTCTCCCCCTCTACTCTGCTTTCGAGACCCTACCTGGAGTGCTGTGTTCAGCTCTGGGACTGCTGGAGTGAGTCCAGAGGAGGGCCATGAGGATGATCAGAGGCCTGGAGTTCCTCTCCTACAAAGACAGGCTGAGGGAGTTCGGGTTGGTCAGCCTGGAGAAGGCTCCAGGGAGACTTTATAGTGGCCTTCCAGTACCTAAAGGGGGCCTACAGGAAAGATGAGGAGGGACTGACTCCTTGTCAGGAAGGGTAGCAATAAGACAAGGTGTAATGGCTTTGAATTGAAAGACGGGAGATTTAGATTAGATATTAGGAAGAAATTCTTCACTCAGACGGTGGTGAGGCACTGGAACAGGCTGCCTAGAGAAGTTGTGGATGCCCCATCCCTGGAGGTGTTCAAGGCCAGGCTGGATGGGGCTTTGGGCAACCTGGTCTGGTGGGAGGTGTCCCTGCCCATGGAAGTGGGTTGGAACTGGGTGGTCTTTAAGGTCCCTTCCAATCCAAACCATTCTATGGTTCTATGTTCAGTATCTCATGGAACCCCAAAAAGCACAGGAAAAATGATAAAATTACTAATTACTCTTAGAGCTAATGGTCCCTACAGCAAGAGGAAAAAACAAACTGGAAAAGTACAGGGGAGGGAGAGTACAAACACTTGTTTGTACTTATTAACTAATAAATTCCAGCTGATTTTCACAGTGGTTTAAAAAGGAAAAAAAAAAAAAAAAAAAAAAAAAAAAGATAATTGCAAGCATTCTTATTCTTCTCCAAGACATTTTATTTTTAGTAATTATTATTATTTTATCTTGTGGAAGGAAGAGTTCAAATCATGAAAACAGGAATTACATAAATACCAACTGATTATATTTAATTAAATTTAGTACCAACTAAATATCCTGATTTTTGGAGTGGCTTTCAGAACTAGGTTTTTTTTTTTTTTTCTCAGATTGTTTGTTCCTATGCTACAAGCTAGGAAAAACAAAGACATCCAGTCTGCCCATCTCTACTCTTCATTATTAAAGAAAGTAACATTCTTATACCTGTTCTTTTGTCCACTGACACACTCCTTTAGTATGATTTTAAAGTCAGGTGACCAATTCACCAAAAATACAAACTAGATTATTAATTTAACTAACATGAGCAAAATTCTAAAATATATTTACTGAAATTACTAAAATGCATCACAGAAATGTGAGTACTTTAATTCTTACCTAATACATATTCAGCAAATTCCACATTAACACACTTTTACTTCATTGATTTTCAAATTGGAGCAGATAGGCCAGCTGACAGCTCGCAACAAAACCTAGCTCAGACAGAAAAGCCAGACAGTCTCCAAAATGCCTCAAACTCAAGTAAGCAACAAGCAGTATGTACAAATAGAGAAAGGCATGGAAAAAATATGAACACAGTGGTTAACAAGCCTGCTAATCTATGCATGCTCCTCTCAGCAAAACCTTCACTGCCCATTCAGCTAACTAAGCAAGCTGCAAATAAGAAAAGATGCACAAGTCAGAGATCATTTCAGCGCATAGCTCTTCTTTAAATATACATTCAACTCTGAAATATCTAGTTCTATGGGGATTGTAAATGAAGTGCACCACAGATGCTGAGAAACTAGACCTGGCAGTTTGCAGAGGCATCTCTGGTCCAGCAAGATATGTTAGTGCAACCACATCCAGCGTTTTGCCAGGTGAGCAGCACAGCTGTCTGTAGCAACACTTCGGAAGACTCCTGGGAGCTCTGGGCTCTCATTAGCCTCCATTTAATCCCAGGCAAAACCTGGCCCTACAAGGTGACACACCTGAGATAATAAGCCCCTTCTGGAATGCTGAGGAAGATGGGGCCGAGCCAAGAGGAGCTGCCTGGGTCCTGCCGACGTGGAACTGAGCCAGCGCTAATAAGCTGGGTCCATACAAGGGCCTTCCTGCTGAGCTGTACAGTGCATCCTTCCGCTATGGGTATTTTCAGGGTTTTTCCTGTTAGCTGCTGTTTTCTTGCCTGCTGTCTGGCATCCCACCACATTAGCCTGGTCCTAAAAGAGCAGTCAGGGAAAGCAAAACTATAAAGGCCAGAATTTTTTTTTTCTTCCAGATGATTGTGCCGTTTTGAATTTTAAAACAATATCTCTGCCTGTAGCATGCATTTAGTATCCTTTTACAAATAAAATGTATAATACTCCACTTTTTGAAAACTATGAATGACATTCTCATTATATGTTATGCTTGAAGTAACCCCTGTGAGAAATGAATTTATGTGAAATATGCTCAGGTGAATTAGAACTTTTGCTTCAGGTGTAGATCTGCAAGGAAAGATAGATTTCATACAGATTGTATCACAGTCCTCTTATTTCTCAATTGTACAATACTGTTAAAAACCTGCCATGACTTCAGTGTCATTTTTCTAGAGGAAAAAGAAATGTTGTGGGGTTTTGTTGTTGTTTTGTTTTGTTTTGTTTTTTTTTCCTTTACTAGAGTACAAATCTTGAGGCAATTCTGTAAGATATGCCAACTCATCTCTTACATCTTATAAATCTTTAAAACCTATCTGAGCAATAAATTTTTTCGTTGTGATGCTTGTTTTAATTAATACCTGGAAATTCATTTATTTTTAAAGCTATTTTAGAACCAACATATTACTTTGTAAGTATGTGCCACAAAGTCCAATTTTACACTTTTTCCCAATATGGAATTAATATACTGCATGCTTCACTGCTCAGCACTCATATTTTCATCATGGGGTGGTGCTTTGATAATGAACAGTAGTTATATTTGACAGGGGAGTGCAGCAATCTAAAGACTAGCTAATTCCCTGCTGGGAAGAGGAGAGTACCGACTTAAATGGAGTATTATAGCATATATGTAATATCCATATTGATGGAAGACCTTCTGAAAGGTATGAACATGAATCATCTAAATATCCAACGACATGAAAATTTTAAGGGTTGTATTAAGAAGTTGTATTTCCTTTCTCTCAAGCGTCACATTAAAATTAATATATATGTGCAAAGAGAATAAATTAATAATATCTATCTAACATTGTCGAAGAAAATATGATCCGTTATATGCAGAAGCTGAAACATTTCACTGCCATGGGTAAACAAGAGGCTCTACAGAAGACAAGGCAAGTAGATGAATAATGACACAGTAAACACTGCAGGCTTCAGGCCTCTGTTAGCCTTCCAATTCCTCTGAAATTATTATTTTGGAGATTTCAAGTGTTGTTATAAATATACAGGTATACTGCTTCTTTCAGTACTCTTATTATATGACTGCTTCACTTTTTTTTTCCTGATAATCATTTTTTTTTAATATATTCAAACTGTTATAATTTTGCTAGTCTCAATTCTCAATTATTCAATCGACTAATTGTCAAAGAAACAGAAAATAGGCAATAGACTTGTATCATTATTTGTCCTGGTGGGAAAAAAAAAAAAAAAAAAAAAAAAAAAGCCTTTTCTGATTGTTGCATTATATATACCAAAATCTCTTCAGTCAGCATAAGTACTTAATTTTTTATAAAATTTATGCTGCATAGTTGGAATACTGTCTGATGCGTTGTCTACAAAGCAGAAATCATAATCATGTTTCTTAGTCCAAAGTTGTCTTACTGACACAACTAAAACCACCTCTGTTTAGTCTTCAACAGACAATTTCCATCCAGAGAACAAAGCTCACACCAAAAGTCAAGAAACGTTCCTACGTATTTTATATAAATGCTCTCCCTGATGCCATGAGGCCTTTTGAAGTAAAGTAAAACCTCAGAATATCCCAAACACAGAGGAGAAAACTGCAAACAGCATGGGCAGCAGCACAAAATACATAGCATAATTCATATACAATGGATGTTACATCACCACACATGATAAAACTATATGTTGAGTTCTTTAGCCTGCACAACTGGGTTAATTTCCATTCCTGAAACATCCTGCAACTCCTTTCTGCCATCTTTCCACTTAACTTTGTGTGTGTGTGTGTCTGTGTGTTGCTGTTGAAGGACAGATACCAAAAGGAGGTATAATTAGGCATAGCGATTGTTTTATCAAAGTTAACTACAAAATTAGTATCACCTTCCTAATTTCCATCTGCTGTCCTTCAGCCTGTACATCAAATAATGACACCTTCTACCCTCCTGTTGTGTCAGAAGGTCACATTGATTTATCCATCAGAAAGCTTCCAATCTGCCTCATGGATAAAACTCTTGACTGAACTCTCAGGTGACAAGCAGCCCATAAAAGAAGGAAAAAAAATATTCAGACAGTTTCATTCAGAAGTTTCATTTCTTTACAGTTATCTCTGTTCTTTATCAGCCATGGGAAAATGCTGGATCTGGCCTCCTCTTCTCTGAAATTGTTGTATTAAAACAACAAGCTCAAAACTTTACATCTCAGGTCTTCTGTGTCTCTTTTACTCCATTTCTTTCAGCTGCACTGCATTAGACTTGCACTAAAATGACAATCATGTCTACAACAACTCTCTTAAGTTTGAGCATAGAATAGCTCAGTTGGAAGGGACCTTCTAAGATCTTCTAAGTTCAACCACCCGACCACTTCAGAGCTAACGAAAAGTCAAGCACATCACTGAGGGCATTGTCCAAATGCCCCTTGAATACTGACAGGCATATGGCATCAAGCACCTCACTAGGAAGCCCACTCCAGTGTTCATCCACCCTTGTGATAAAGACGTTTTTCTAAATGCCCAGTCTGAACCTCCCCAGACCCAGCTTTGTGCTGTTCCCCTGTGTCCTGACATCGGTTCCCAGGGAGCAGAGACCGGCACCTCCCTCTCTGCCTGCCCTCCAAAGGAAGCTGCGGAGAGCAGTGAGGTCGCCTCTTGGCCTCCCTTTCTCCAGACCAGACAACCCAGGTGTCCTCAGCCTCTCCTGACACGACAGGCCTTCCAGCCCTTTTACCAGATTTGTTGCCCTCCTCTGGACACTGGGATACACCCAGCTAGAAACAAATTGAAAAACACATAGGGCAGCTCAGGATTTGCCTGGAGCTGTGGACTGTCTCCCTACTTCATGTTCCTGCAGACAGTTATGTGTTAATGTGTGTCCACGTGAGAAACCTTTTCCCCGAACCTGAGCACCTGCAGACCATAGCAGCTTGTAAGGGATTGCTTCCCAGTGCTTGGGTCTCTGTTTTTCATATTCACAGGTATGTATAAAGAATGCTTTGTTCAGATTGACTTCCTCCTTAGAAGCTGACCATGTTATCTTGAACCACCTTTTCTTATGATATCAAGAAGTCACAATTATATATATATATTAAAAAAAAAAAAAAAAAAAGATCTATTCAGAAAGATGACTGTTGTGAATTTTAAGTACAAGAAAGACCACATGTGAGACAAGTAGAAATGAAACTCATTTAAAAAGTTAGCAACTTGTTATCTTTGTAGTTGCTTAGAGTTTCTCTGATCTACTAACACTAAGCGTACCCCTACTCAGTAGGGGTCAGATTTCTGCATTTAGAGCATCAATCAGTTTTCTGAACACTGTTATCAGTCCTGAGCTAATTTATCTTTCCTTTACTTTCCCCTCTCTCCCTTCAACTGTACGGTTTGGGACCAAAGATAATTACAATAGCCCCATCTTAAAGTCCTACCAGGACCTCAAACAATAATTCTTCACACTGTCACAGAACAGTCTCCTCACCTTTCATGTAACTTCAGGAAGACAGTTAAGATAAAATAGCAAGTAACACAGTTATCACTAACTAATATAATGCTTTGTTCGTTACAATTTGCAACTAACAGGCTCTAAACATAAAAGGTTAAGAACCATCTCCTAAAGTTAAGGTAAGAGTGACCTGGGTTCTTATGGCTCCTCAGCTGGAA
Organism: Oxyura jamaicensis; assembly: GCF_011077185.1. Classification (NCBI taxonomy): domain Eukaryota; kingdom Metazoa; phylum Chordata; class Aves; order Anseriformes; family Anatidae; genus Oxyura; species Oxyura jamaicensis. Next base: position 97,040,430 of record NC_048893.1, read on the forward strand.
GAAAGGGAGAGCAATTTTATTATTATTATTATTATTTATTATTATTATTATTAGACTGCAGTCCCTTTTTGGTGTTTTGTCTTCTCCTTGTGCATGTGAAAGTCAGGAGATCCAAATACTGAGTGGACTCCAAAATTTACTCTGAGTTTTGGATTGAATAGTGAGAGCACTGGAAGAATTACATCAGAAAAAAATAAAAAATAAAAAACACATTTGCATACGTAATTTGCTAACTGAACATTAAAACCAATACAATAATTCCCATGACTATATCCATAATCCTGTGTGTCCTGATGAGTTTCAGCTTACTAGAACAGTCATCCCATTTTCACATGTGTGTTCTACTCTGCCAACAACAGCACTTCTGGCAGGTTTAAGGAACAGGAAAAATCAGTTATGGAAATAACTGATGACAAACTTGAGCTACGTGACCTATTGTTGATTTGATTTTCAGTATATATTAATACATTTGTCATATAACCGTGCCTAGACAGAACAATCCAAGACTTTTACTCTTGTGACTACCACAAATAGCTTCAGTGTGCCAAGGTTTCCAACTGACACAGTCTTTTCTTCAATTTTCATTGGGTTTACCCAGTTTTCCAGTAACACTTATCATCTGTGAATATATGTAATTCAGGCTAGTAAAGTAATAGAGTTATTAGATCAGTTGCTTCTAAAAATACATTTCTGCCACAAGTAAATGAATGATAAAAGAATTTGACTCATCATTCACTAAAACTTATCTTATGGATTATCCGCTCTTTTACTCTCAATAGTCAGCCTTTGGTTTTGATGTTATACCTGTCTCTGACTATGCCAGAATCCCGATAAACTACAGGCAACAACCTGCTGGTATGAAAACTAGTGATTAAAAAGTAACAAAATATGCCTTGGCCTTAAAGAAAAGAAAAAGATCAAAAAACCCTTGAACTTGCTGATTTTCTCTCTCACTATGTATATACACAAAGCATGAACAGACTTTACATGACATATAAAACAATATTATTGTATAATTAGGAGAAAAAAAATAGCTGAGACTGCCTTTCAATTATGGCATATTATATGTGGGAGACTACTGACAATGTAAATCCCTGCAGGGATGGATTTGTAAGAAATTCACATTACAGCCCATTGTGTAGTGCTGCTCATGCAGAGAGGGATTTCACAGAGTTGACATAAAACTACACTTACCTTTGGCTGCTACTGGGCTAAGTGCTAATTCAACTTAAGTGACAGTTTATTTATTTGTTTAGTTTGTCAGAAAGGTACAGGCATATTACTTAAAATGTGAAATATAGGAATTATGCTTCACTAGTACACATAACTAAAGGTCATAGCTATGCTAAGTAAAAACAAACAACAAACACAAGCACAGAGGAAAGAATGTGCAACTGAGATACTGACATATTTTGTTAACTGGATCTGTTCATTTACAGTCCTTATTATAACCATTGATTTTAATTTGTTCAAACAACCTCAGGATTGAAGAGTAGCTAACAGTTCCACCAGCTCAGTGCACTTGCACAAAACCAAACTTTCCTTGTGTCAGACAAAGGTAGCCTGGATAAATAGAACTGAATCATTACCTGTTGGATTCAAAATGCTAGGGTCTGAAAGAAAAGGTTTGCTGTGTATGAACCATACTAACAAGGCATTTATATACACACCATACTTAAAAGTAGGTCTTACTGATGTTTGCAACCAGAGGTATTGCAACAAAGCTACAACTGACTGTATCTAGGCAGAGAAGCCTAGATTTTTCCCTGGGGATTATAATTTCATTCACTCTTTTCATTTATGTTATTCATAGTCTTGCACTGAAGGGCAAAATGCTAATGTCAAAAGAAATAAGTCTAAGACAAAAAAAGTACGATTTAATGCTGAAGCCTTGAGACTCATTTTTATTTATTTATTTATTTTATTTCTCCTGCCCTTCTGATGTTTTGAGAGCATAAACTTCCTGTAATGCAGAAAAATTGTAAGTCTTGCTAATCTGTCATTATCTGTACCATTTAATTTTCACCATCCAATCGAGCAAGTGATACGCTAACAATGAGAGAGAATTTCTGTAGTAAACCTGTTTTTCTTCAGGTCTGGTGAATATAATACAATGTACAATAAATACGAAGTCTAAAATGTGATGCTTTCTCTTTCCTTTTGCACATTAAATGGATAGTTTATCTTACATACTAGTATCAAGTACAACTGCTTTTTCCTCAAGCTTTTGAAGGACTTCATCTTGAGAAATGTCAGTTTCACATTGGGAAGCTGTCTTCTTCCTCAAATTCTTCCATTATAAAAATGGTAATAAGAAAGCTGATATTCCCTTGAATCTAAAAACCTAAAGCAACCTCTTCCTGAAAATGTAAAGCAATGAATTATAAAGAATCAAAAATCCTGCATCTGAACCTTTACCCCTTAATAAAGAGCTACAAGAGTATCCATTACAGATTTCATTGTTGTTATAAATTTAACATCAAAGGTACCCAGACACAATAATGATAGCTGGGCAGCATTAAACTACCTTAAAATTTATCTTGCAGTTGCAATATCCTAGTGTGTTCCACAAAATAAGTGAAAGTATCCACTTCCAATCCCGATACAGTAAAAATAATTCTTACTTACAGACATATACATATCAAATTATTACTTACTGATTTTATGACTCTGTAATCCAGATAATGAGAGCACTTTGTACACTACAAGCAGAAAATGCAAGGTCATTTTGGAAACGTCACTAAGGTCTAAGTTTCTCATCATCTAAACTGTCTGTCCTTGAGGAACACTCCGGGCCCCCATGATCCGTACAACCAGTAAATCAGGACAAGACTACAAAGCAGCTCGCTTTCACAATGCCTTTCAGAGAGTCCTGAGAAAACCACGATGCCCGTGTGTGCCACAGTTGCCTGCTTTATTTTATGTTGGGATGTCATCATTGCCATGGAGCTTGTTTGTCCCAAATCCACCAACATCAAGATCCAAGACTGAAAAGCAGTGAAAGTAAAATCTCAAGAGAGGGAGATAGGGTTTGTAACTGGGAGCCAATGGCATCTTCATTCTGGCATGGGCATGAAAGGAGTTCCAAGTACTGCAGCCAGGTATTACTGATATCCATACAGATGCTATGTTGCAGAGCACCTTTTCTGAACAGCAGAGTAGGGTGATGAGGAACTCAAGGAAATGACAACTAGTTGCCTAAGTACAATGAAAATGTATTGTAATTACCTGCTTAAAGTGCAGAAGAACGTGGTTTGTTGTTGTTGACAGAGCTGCAGGCCACCATGAGGCCTCCCTCAGTCTGCTCTGCTCTGGGCCGAACAAACCAAGGGGCCTCAGCCACTCCTCATACCTTTTTCCCTCTAGACCTTTTATTATTTTCCTAGCTTCCTTTGGACACTCTCTAATAGCTCTATGTACTTCTTATTTTGTGGCACCCAAAACTGCACACAGTGCCTGAGGTGAAGCCTCATCAGTGCAGAGCAGAGCAGGACAATCCTTTCCCTCAGCTGGCTAGTAATGCTGTGCCTGATGCACCCCAGGGTATGGGTGGCCCTCCTGGCTGCAGGGTACACTGTTGATACATATTCAACTTGCCACTGACCACAATGGCCAGATGCCTTTCTAGGGCTGCTCATTCCCCACTCTGTATGTATAGGCAATGTTGCCCCAACCTAGGTGAAGAATCCGTCACTTCTCCCTGTTAAATTTCATACAGCAGTGATTGCCTGGCACACAGCTATTCCCTCGCAGAAGCAGCGCTATGGAAATCACAGAGCATTTACAAGAAATGGCAGCAAACTGGGAAGAGATTGCTACATTCTTTAGTTAACATTGTTTGGGAAACTGATTTCCCTCCCCAGGCAGAAAACGCAGAGGGACAACAAGGAGGCTAGAAGGAAGCTACCACACAGGGAAGGGGAAGCAAGGTCTGGGTAAGAAGTGATCCCCTTTAAACACAGCTTTATGTGCTTCTTTTGAGTTGAAACACCCGTGGTACAGCACCAGCAACAAGTGCTGGACAGCAACATCTACTCTGGCTGTTCCACTGTGATGTCACTATGATGACGTGCATCTCAAGCATCTCCCACCAGAACACCCAGACAGACCAGCTGGGTCTCAGTTGCTGACTGGCAAGACGAAGACTAAGCTGGCCACTGAAATGGCTTCAGGCAGAAACTTCAGTGAAAATGAGACAAAAGAAATTAAAAGGGAGCCACTTCCAGCAGAAACTTCACCTGTCTTCTCCTTCCTCATCTTCCCAAAGAAACTGTGGCAACTAGTTGAAAGCAATGAGTTTAAGACCATTTGGTGGGGTCACTGTGGAAACTGTATCGTGATCGATGAGGAGATGTTTAAAGTGGAAGTGCTGGGAAGGACCGGGTCTCAGAAAGTTTTTGATACTGAGCGTATGTAAAGTTTAATTTACTAACTTAACCAGTCTGGATTCACCAAAATGCAACGGGACTTCCAAAGATCTGCCTTGCTTCCCAAATTCCTGGCAGAAGATGCATTTTCTGCTCATAGGAAGGTACATCACTTGTTCCACACATGAACCAACACTCACAATATTCTAGTGGGAGATATGGGTGTTTCTATAAAATAGGCCTTGGCAATAGAGGAGATGAGGATGACGGTAAATGTTCTAAATTTAATATCTTTCTCAGGCTGGTGTTGAGGTATTTTTCAGGTGGCAGCGATGAGTGGTAGAAATGTAGATACCATATATTCAGATTATACCCAATGAGTTTGAATTCATGGAATGGGAAGACAAATCGGGCTATCATGAGTCTACTCAGTTTAATATATTTGCAAGAAATCTTGCTGTGCCATATCTGAATTCTTTTTTTCAGCTGTGGGATGCATATTAACAATGTAGTGTTACCTACATGTTAATTCTACCTAGAAGCATCTGAAAAGTCATGGTACCCAGGCTTCTCAATCAATTATTTTTTATTATTATTTTTTGGAAAATGTTAGCAACTAACTCTCCTCCTTTGCATTTTTTAGTTACTCCTCTACCACAACCTCAGCTTCAGGATAGATTCTCCTCACCTGCTCATCAACTGCAAGCGCCATGCTGCCCTGATGAGGAAAGCCACGGCTGACCCTGCAACACAGGCAGATCTGTATGGAAACTGCCCCAGCAGCAGCCCAGGCATCCAGCATGGGTGGGGAGCAGATGCCGGGCAGGAGAAGGACGTGATGGCAGCAGCTCCTGCAGAAGACACATAGACAGTAGCCCCCACAGGGTCCCTGCTACCAAAGCGCCAGGCAAAAGCCATCCCTCAGGCTAGCAGTGCCCACCCAGCCTCATGCGTGGATGCTCCCTCCCTGCCAGGCCCTACTGCAGAGGCAGCAGGCAAGGACAAGCAACAGCCTCCGGCCTCCTCCCAGCTGCCACCACGCAGCAGCCAGAGCCCATCTGCCTCTCCTACTCCCATACAGTACCACTTTCTGCCTTTCATGGGACCCGGCTTGACACCTATGTACCAAAACGTGCCAGCTCCGCAGTTTCCCTGGACTGCCATACCTCCCTTCTGTCCATTTGCAATTCCTGGGCTGGCAGCAACCTCTGCCACAGCCATGCCAAATCCACCCAACTGGCAGCCCTCAGCAGCCCCACACTGCCCAACTTGCACCTGTAGCTCAGGCAAGGCAGCTGCAGGCTGGCACACTAACGCAGGACCCACTAGAGACAGAGGGGAGAATGGCACCCAGTTACAGGTTTGTAGTTGCTCATAGTTGCTCATAGTTGTTCGTAGTTCATAAGCTGATTGTTCTGAAAATCATTGTTTGCATAATAAACCTTTTACAGTTCTCCTGTTATTATTATTATATACATTTTATGGTGTCATCTCAGATTGAGTTTGCATTTAATTTCTCAGAAGGAAGGAGAAGCAACTGTTCTCATATCAACGTAATAGTTTTCTCTAACAGTCAAGCTCTAGGTACTTAGCCATAGAGAGTAGAAGACTGGGTAATGTTGGCATGCTGCATGCACCGAGGATGCTCTTCCTAATGATGACTTCTGAGCACAAGTTGAGAAAGTCTAATTAAATAACAGCATTTTAATTAGAGAAGACTCAGAAGGGGAATGTCACCTTCATAGTAGGATGAATGCTCACAAGGGTAACACTCAACATTGCCAGGCAGTAACAACCTGTGCTTTAATTTCTGAGCTAACATTCATGAAGGTGCTGAGAAATCAAGTGCTTTGGAGAGGCATCCCTGAAAAACAAGAGAACAGAGTTCAGAAATGATGAAAATATATATATTTAAAATATTTATATTTATAGAAATGTCAGACCACTCAGTGGGTAACGAATTGATTGGATGGTTGCACTCAAAGAATTGCAGTCAATGTCCAAGTGGAGAACAGTATTGAGTTCAGGGACCAATATTGGGACCACTGCTTTTTAACATCTTTGTCAGTGTCATAGACAGTGGGATCAAGTGCACCCGCAGTAAGTTTGCTGATGACACCAAGCTATGTGGTACAGTTGACAGTCTGGAGGGAAGGGATGCCATCCAGAGGGACCTGGCTAAAGAGGTGGGCCTGTGAGAACCTCATGGAGTTCAGCAAGGCCAAGTGCAAGGTCCTGCACCTGGGCCAGGGCACTCCCAAGCACAAATACAGGCTGGGTGGAGAATGGATTGAGAGCAGCCCTGAGGAGAAGGCCCAGAGGGTGTTGGTTGATGAGAAGCTCAGCATGAGCCAGCAATGTGTTCCTGAGGCACAGAAAGCCAACCATATCCCAGGCTACATCAAAAGCAGCATGGCCAGCAGGGCAAGGGAGGTGATTCTCCCCTTCTGCTCTGCTCTCATGAGACCCCACCTGGAGCCCTGCCTATAGCTCTCAGGCCCTCAGCACAAGAAGGACACGGACCTGTTAGAACAAGGCCAGAGGAGGACCTCGAGGATGGATCTAGGGGCTGGAGCAACTCCTGTGAAAACAGGCTGAAGGAGTTGGGATTATTCAGCCTGGAGAACGGAAGGCTCCAGGGAGAGCTTACAGCGGCCTTCTAGTGCCTAAAGGGGGCCTGCAGGAAAGCTGGGGCGGGACTCTGTCAGGGTGTGCGGTGACAGAAAAAGAAATAATGTTTTTAAAATAAAAGAGGGTACAATTAGATTAGATAAGGAGGGAATTCTTTACCATGAGGGTGGTGAGGCACTGAACCAGGTTGTGCAGAGAAAGCTGTGGATGCCCAATCCCTGGAGGTGTTCAAGGCCAGGCTGGATGGGGCTTTGGGAAATCTGGTCTGGTGGGAGGTGTCCCTGACCATGGCAGGTGGGTTTGTTCATCGTTATAAAAGAACTGATATTGTTGTGGCTCATTTGGAAGTAATAACATTTATTTGTAGCAGGAATGGGAAAATAATTTAATTTTATCTACTGAAACTTGGTAATGCTTCAATTGATATCAGTAGAGAATAAAATACAACCTAATTAAAAGCTTTTGAAGATTAACTTGCAGAGCTTAGTCATTTATGGACATCTAAAGTTGGCAATCTTAAAGGACTTGATTTTCCACAGTTCTGTGCTTACAGTTTTCTGAGCACCCTTTTTAAGTGTTAGCAAATTGGTCACCATCTTCTGGTCACCATTTTAAAGTTTTGACTATTTCGTAAGAGTTAAAACATCGAATTTGTCACTAAACGTTAAAATGTAAGTGCTATGCAGTTGTATTTTCTTCTCTCCAATCTGAAACTTACCTAAAGTTCATACAAATTGCATTAGGTAAGATCAGAATAGAACTTGATGATTCCTGAAGTTTTAAGAAATGCACATTTAAATAAATCTGATTCATTAACACTTTGTTAGCCTAGAAAATGTCATTATTTTTAGATTAGCTTTCACAGGTTTGCACTCTAGTAATAGATCCACACAAAGAAGACTTTCACAACTAGGAAATTGTTTCATGACAAAATGGGATATGACAATTTGAAGATGTGTAAAGACTTCCAGAAATTGTTTTGGAATGAGTATCAGCGATCTAGGGAAGCAAGCCACTGAAGGTATTGAGTTTTAGTTGAAGTCCATAAGATAACACTAGAATTATTTTATCTCCAACCCTCTCCAGAATAGGGTCAGGGGATGAGAGGGGAAGGATACTCTCCACGTTCTGTTCAGCAGAACTGAAATTGGATTTCATGAGCTTGAACAAAACACTGTTCAGGAAGAACAATGGACAAACAGATCTACACAGGCTTGAAGAGAGTTGTTAAAGAGGAGGTGACAGTAACGTCAGTTAAGAAAGGAAATAGAAGAATCTGGAGAATTCTTATACACTTGAATTTGTACTTAGACCAGTAATGATAATTATGTTGGTTAAATCTCAATTGTATTTATGGAGAAAGTCTTTACTGAACAGTTTATCTTCAATTGTTAATGGTGTGGGGGAGGGATGTAGAAGGAGAAGATCATTGAGTTTAGGTACTTTATTTTATCTCAGCCTACTTTTATTTTTTTCCCTAAAATTGTACCTTGTCTCATTGTTAGTATGATGCTAAACTTAAGGAATTGTTAAACTCACACACACAAAACAAACAAACAAACAAACAAAAACTAACCTCTTAACTAACCTCTTTTAAAATAAATCAAATAAAAAAGAGTAGAAGGAAAATTAGATCACTTTTCCCCTTTTATCTCCTTACATACTGAACTCGTGTCTAGATTCATATAAGAACAAACTTCCTGCATGCAATTTGAAATCTTGACTGGAGTGCAGGTGGTGATGAATAAAATAACCAATAACATCTGATTCACTCTTGATAACCCATGTATTCAAATGCTGCAGCCTAACTAACTGTGGTGTTTTTACCCTGCTAGGCAGCTGAACTCCAGTACAGCTGCTCTCTCACTTCTCCTCCTCATAGAAAGGGGGAGAGAGTATGATGGAAAGGAGGGAAAAAAAAAGGAGGGGGAGGGGAGAGATAAGGATAATTTAATTAAAGTGAAAAGGAAGAGGAAGAAAACAAGCAAAGGCCACATGGAAGCAACAAGGGAAGGAGAAAAAACAATTATTCTCTAATTCCCATCAATGAGAGATGCTTGGGCCCATCCTGGGAAACAGGGCCTCAATACATACAGTGGTTGTTTAGGAGGACAGATATCTTCATGCAGAGACACCCCCAACCTCACCCCTTCCCCACCTTTTATTGCAGAGCGTGACACCACGTGCTGTGCAATATTGCTTTGGTGGGTTTAGGTCAGCTGCCCCTGGTGATGTCCCCTCCCAGTCTCTTGTCCGCCCCCTGCCTGTTGGCCCTGGGGAGTTTGGAGGGAGTCTGGATGCTGTGCCAGCCCTGCCCGGAATACACAAAACGTTGGTGTGACAGCTACAAGCTGGCTGTTCTAGCTACAAGTGCAAAGCACAACCCTTATATAGACCCCTGCAGGGAAAGTTAACTCTATCCCAGGCAGACCCAGTACACTAACATATATGAAGTATAGAAAAGGTATAAAGGTACAGGAAAAATGCAAAACAACAGAGGAAAACAAGCTGAACCTTAGTTCAATAAACTCATAGTCTAAACCTGTAAAAAAAAATAAAAAAGAAAAAAGAAAAATAAAAAAGGTTTAAAGCAGCAAAGGCAGGAACAAGATACAGCAGCCACACTTCTGTAAGAAATTACATAGGCATGCAAAGAATATCAGCTCATATTCTGATACATCAGTTTTGCATACTGCAATCCCAAATACTTTAGGGAAAATAAATAAATAAATAAATAATCAAACCAGCCACACAAAATGTATGCATTGAGGAGAAGTGGGTAAATGTGTGTCTGATGCTTTGTGAAAAACCTTTCCCTAATATCCAACCTGAATCTCCCCTGATGTGGCCTTATGCCATTCTCTAAGGTCCTATCACTGGTCAGCAGAGGGAAGAGTCTCCCGACACTGTATTTGTAAGATAACACAATTGACTCGTAGTCAAACTCAGATTCCTTACCCTGCTCTTTAACTCCAGTGTGTGAAGAACAGTCCTATCAAGGCCTACTGTGGCTCATTAAGCCTGATCAAGACTTATGTCAAGCGTAGGAGTAGAGCGTACCGCCCAACAAGAGCAGAGTGGGACACACACTTCCCTTGACCGTCTAGCAGCACTGTGCCTGATGCACCCTAGCATACAGTTGGCATGCTGTTGGCTTGTATTCAACTTGCTGCTGACCATAACCCCCAGATCCCTTTCTGCGGGGCTTCTCTCCAGCCTCTTGTCCTACAGCCTGTACAAATAGCCAAGTTTACCCTGTCCCAGGTGCAGAGTCCGACACTTCCTCTGGTTGAACTACATGTGCTTAGAGATGGCACAGCCCTCTAGTTTGTCCAGATCCCTCAGCAAGGCCTCTCTACCCTCAAGGGAGTCAGCAGCTCCTCCTGTTTTAGTGATGTCTGCAAATTTACTTAGTGTGCATTTGAGTCCTGCATCCAGATCATTTATAAAAACATGAAGAGAGGTGGCCCTAAAACAGCCCTGTGGAACCCCACTAGTGACAGGTCACCAGACTGACATAGCCCCCTTTGCTACAATCCTTTGAGACTAACCCATCAACCAGTTGTTCAACCAGTTGTTCATTATGTTATGAACTTGTCTAGCTGTGTGGTGGGCATTTTGTCCAAAAGGATACTGTGAGAAAGAGTATTGAAAGCTTTACTGGAATGCAAAAAAGACCACATGATCTGTCTTCCCTTGGTCAACTAAGTAGGTGACCTTGTCATAAAAGAAAATTCAGTTAGTCAAACAGAACTTTCCTCTCGTGAACCTGTGTTGGCTAAGACCAATGACTACATTGTCTTTCAAGTGTTTTGTTTTTTTTTTTTTTTTTTTTTTTTTTTTGGTAACTCCCAGAATAATCTTCACTATAATTCTACCAGGCACTGAAGTGAGACCAACAGGCGTGTGTTTACCAGGTCTTGGGCATGGGCCTGGGGAGACTGCTCTAGGTGGCCTTGCTTGAGCAGGGGGGTTGGACCAGGTGGCCTCCAGAGGTCCCTTCCAACCTCAACCACTCTGTCGTTCTATTGCAGAAAAATGTTCCTCGGTTTTGTGGCAGCAGTGCACACACTACTCTATGCTGATGTGACCCCACAAACTCCTGCACAGATACTCAAGGACACTCAAGTGTTAGTTCACGTGAATCATTTATTGGCATCTGTGCACAGGTTGAAGGTCCCGGTGGGAATGGACTCTCTCCAAGCGTTTGAGTGGTCACTGCCTCAGTGCTAACAGCTGTCTCTGTTGCAAGCCTCCATGCACCATCTTCTTCCACTGCATGGGGTAAGGCTCCCCAAACTGTGGTTTGGCTGTGGAGAAAATGTGTGTGAGCAATTGCAACCCTGAGAAATTTAGGATGGCATTGCCAAAACAATGAACCTTCTACTCAGTATTAAACAACAGGAAGGAGGATTCTGTTTTCTGCAGGGAGGGAATTGGATGGAGAAGAAAAATAATGAGACATCCTTTTGGGGAGTAGAGTTTTCAAGGGTGCAACGGGGATTTTGAAGACTCAAGGTGAAGCAGAGACAACTGTGTTAGTTAAGAAGCTTAGTTAAGAAGTTTCCTCTTGCAAGAGGCAAGATTCCTTTTCCTTCTCTAATGTGTTTGGAAGTGCACAGCAATGCAGTGTGGGTTGGACATCATTCTCCACTGTGCCCTAAGCTCATCTCAGACAATAGCAAGATATCTTCAACACTTGCAGATACATTAGATGGACTGTTATTAGCATCATCCCACTTGGGGACATTAGATGAAAATGTATCTCAGCAATAGACCTGTCCCAGCTGGGCATGATGTTCCTTTGGAATCTGGCAACAATATCTAAGACAGTAAGGACAACAGCAAGGCAGTGACAGAACAAATGGTGCGTAGCCTTCTGACAGGAGCTGCCTGCAGAAACCCTAAGAGCTTGCAATAAAGACGTAAATAACAGTTTTAGAGCACACTGTGAAGGGGAAGCTTCAGAGCCAGCTCAGAGAACAGTGCAGACCTGGCCCTTGATTTCTGTTCTGAAAGTTGTTATTAATATGATAATTCAGTAACACAAAATAATTTCTGACACATCAAACAAGGATGAGAGCATAACACTGAAATAAGAAGTTAAATTCACCATCACCTGGTCATGTATTTTCCTTTTGATAGTGAAAAGACATTTGAATCCAACTGATCCAATTACAAAAAGGCAACAGAATGTTTTAATATTTTGAGTTTGCATTAGTTCAATGCCTAAAAAACAGGCTACTTTGATGGTTTGACTATTGACATTCAGGTGACAAAGGTGAGGGTAGTATGAGAATCTCTGCAGAATATAAAGATAGAGCTTCACATAAAATAGATTTAGCAAAGTAAGAAACTGACCGACCTATCAAGGGAGCAGAGACTCTTTTGCAAGCCAAGCTCCTAATAGAATAATTGAGAAAGCTCAGAATAAGTTTATGCTCTGTCCATGCAGGAAATTAGCACACTGACCTTCCCTCTCATATTCTCAATGCAAAAGTAGTGTCACCAAGGTCAGTGATTGCATGCACACACACAGCACCTGCACTCTCATCCTTAGCATCTGTTTCCTGGCATAGGAAAACCAAACCATACAGTAACATAAGAGAGATGCAGAACTGTAAAAGGTTAAAATTACAAAAGTGAAGGTTGCTGTTAAAGTCTATAATGATCAAAGGATTATTGCATTTTGAGTGTACAATAATAAACCAATGTAAGTTATTCCATTTCTATATTAAAGAAGCTTCATATTAAAAATAATGAATAATATAAATGCAGAAGCAATTACTTTTCTGCCTTTCACATTTACCGTAATAGTTTATGATGAAACTGAACAGTGAAAAGTAATAAATATAATCACATTCCATTTTGCTGATCAACAGCAATCAGGTAATGTACTATCATATGAGATACAATCAATATAACAGGAAATTTATATAGAGATGTTTACTGCTACTTATTGGATACTTCAACGGATATTTTAAATGTATAATTACAATAATGACTCATTCGTCTTTCGTCATAAAAACAGAAAGCTTCAGTCTTTGGGTTTAGATTTCCAGATAGAAAAGCTCTGTGTTCGGACAGAACTTCTAGAAATAACAATTTTCCCACTCACTTTTAAAAGGACTTGAAATCACTCAAAAAAAAACTTTAAAAAAAACTTTTAAAAAACATTCAAATTAAGAAGCATAAAGGTTTCAGTGAACTTGAGCAAATGAATAAGATGTCCAGTACTAAATGAAAACATTCTCATACTGTCTGTGATGGAAGGATTTGATTAATATGTATTTTTACACTGCTTTTGATACCATGAACCTTCCATGAATCAGGAAGATATTTATGCATGTTTCTAATCTCATTAAAGGCTTACTTGCTGATGAGCTCATTGTATTTCAAGATGTGCTTTGTTTCTCCTGCTATGATTTCTTTATAGTTGTACTTCACAGATAAAATACCAAAATTCCAGCATAAGTAGTCTAATCGGATGCTCCATCTGTGACATTGATAGTATAAGGTGTTTCAGAAGAAATACAAAAGCCTCAAGGGGAAATTTCTTCTTAAATCCAGGCAGTTAGCAGATGTCACTCTACCTCTTCAAAACAAATCAAGGCCAAATTACCTGTTTTTGAAATCTATGTGATTTCAAAACTTCCTTTCAAAACTATCCTTTTTGGCTATATCTATAAATCATATTAAGTTTAAGTTCCATTAGTTAGAACTTCTAGATTTGTGTTTGAAAGCATTTAAAGACTGTAAAGGAGAAAAGAAAAAATACAGAGCTGTGTGTTCCTTCTGGGATGGAGAGTTTTTGGCCTCTCCATGGCGTATAAAATTAACATGAATAAAAATGAAAAAATGCTGTAGAAATTGTGCCATTTACTGAATGGGTGGTGAGTAAGTAGCAATTAGCAGGTAACAAACACCTCAGTGCTACTGGGAAAAAAATAAAAATAAAAATAAAAACACATTGAAATCTGAACATGCGGATCCTGTTTATAAAGAAAGACAGAAGAGATAATACTAGAACAAAGCTTAGAAGCGTACAGGCAACATATATCTTTAAAATCTGCTGTTGACAGAAAAGCAGCAACTTTTGTACCCTTTCTCCTCTTAAATGTAAGAGACTGAAACTCAAACTTTTTGTACAAACAGACCACAGGTAAACATTAAAATGTTTTGAATATCATTAATTCTTTATCAACTTTTATACTAAACTCTCTAAATCTTACATTTGAAACATCATTCATTGGAGATACTGCGGAGCCTTCACTGAAAATTTCCGTCAGCCAGAAACTGTAAAAGCCTATTCCCTGTCTAATTTACTACTGCATACATTTATATAAACTTTTATACTGGTTCTGATTCGGCTTTCCATACCAGTTCCACTCTGACTAGAATTTTGGGAGCCATTTCAGAACACCCTGACCTTTTGAATTATCGGTATTACATAAAAAGGAAACGATAGTTAAGGGAGCTCGTTAATCAATCACTCAAAAACTAGAGGAGCCCTAGTGACAGAAGCAAACAGTGTAAGGGAGCCATTACAAAATGAGCCAGGGCACATAAAACACCTGCCTGCGGAAAGTGATCTCTCCTAAGTCCTGCCTGAGAGCCCGCGGAAAGAATTTGAGCAAAGGCAAGCAAGAGAAGTTATTTGTTCTCATTTGACCTACTTCATCTTCTAATTAGCATTTGGTAATTGGCTGGAAAAAGTCCAATTTATTGCCCAGTAGATGCTCTTCAGGTATGCTGACTGCTTTGGGTTAATGCCTGGGGAACATGGCATTCTATACTAAGTGATTTAGGAATACAAATCTCACTGTAATTAAGTGGAATCCAAGTACCTACCAGCCAGGGATTTTTGATAATCACAAATGTTACACCGTATTGCAAAGGCTGACATGAAAAAGCTGCCAGTGCAACTCCCTATTTACTAATAATAAGTAAATGAAGGAGAGAAATATCACTAGCTCTTTCTTCTTTTCAAGTCATAGATCATCAAATTTAAAAGATATAGTAAAAGCTTTGAGAGAAAGGAGAGAAACTAAGGGAAAATAAATACATTTAAAATCAACCGTAAACTAAGTATTTTTAAGAATCAATTCTAATTTGGGATACAGCAGTCAATAATGAATATTCTGAAAAATAGCAAACAAGGTTAAGCGAAAGGGAACAAACACCATAAAACACTGGCAGTTCAGTCAAGCTACACTTATGCTTTTCTGTAGGGAACAATGTTGAAGTAACAACAATTTGCCAAAGTGTTAAATGAACTTCAAGTGTCTGCTCTGCAAATCTCAATCTGAATGAGTATCCTGAGGCATGCTATCATGTCTGAAAAAGCTCTAGTTGAATGAAGTCCCATCTGACCCCTGAGAATCTATTCAGCAGAGAAATAACAATACAAAATATGTGAAGAAAGCCATTTTGACACATTTTCTGAAGGTGGCTGTTTTATTGTGTTCATCTTTTTCACCAAAAATGCCCCAGTACTTATTTGGTATAAACATCATAAGACACCACTAGAAACTTTACAGAAGTGTTTCTGTCTCAACAAGAAACTAATGACCAGCAGCAATGCTGATGCCACCTCATGTTGACTCAAGATAGGTAGCGTTAAATGGTAAACAAGAAATTCTATTACACTGAGAAAAAGTAGGTACCCTGTAAACACAAATGGCAAGTGGACCCTAATTCTGATGGAAGCAGTCATGAGGCTAAAATTTTAGCAAAGCTTGATTTGATATGGACTGCTAACTACATCTTTCCTGTTTCATTAAAGAATGCAAAGAAAGGCTTTCTGGACATAGAAAAATGTTTTCTACTGAATCTTATTCACTGCAGAGTTCTGACTGAGGCTAAGGATTTCAGATCAATCCCCTAGTTTCTGAGAGTTAATCAAGTGATTAAACTTTGACTGGAAATTTCAGGGATAAAGCTCTTCCAACTAAGCTTAACCTCAGCATGTGTGAAGGAATTAAAATTTACCAAATCCTTACCTCCCTGAAGCCTTACTTCCCTTTTGTTTATGAAAAAAAAAAATGATGAAGTGTCGTCACCATCCTAACCCTACACCATACGTGATTAACACAATAGGTTAATCATATTTATATTGCTTTCCCTCTTCCCAGTTGCTGTTCTATGATATTTGAGAAAATAAAAGTTAATTTATAGCCTGATCCTGCAAGTGCAAATGTAAATACTTGGCTCAGTTCTATTTTGCTCCGTAGAGATTAATACATGTGCATTGATCTACGCACATACATTCACTTGAAAGCAAGACCACTAATTAGATCCTAAATGTACCAGGAAATTTGAGTTTCAGTTATGGGTTCTGCCACAAATGTGTGGTGCACTTTAAAACCCTTGCCTGAAAGATACTAGGGGAGGACAAAAAATATTACTTGGTTCCATTCCACATCAGATAATCAAAACTTCTGAAAAAAAAAAAAAAAAAAAAAAAAAAACAAATAGGAAATGAAAACCAAAATCTTTTCTTTCTTCTTCAGTAAATTCTTCCACAACATCTTTCTTGCAAGTCCCTCCAACACTTTTTGCTGTTTTACCTCACAAAAACATTCTAGTAGACTCATAGCATTATTCTTTCTGACTTAGTTGTAATCATGCTACACACAAAGAAAATCACAGTGTTAGGTTTTCAGATGGTGACCTATAATGAGTAGAGTAAGGACAGTTCAAAGAAAAGCCTGTGAGAAATGGCTCTGTCCACAGCTCAGGCCACAAGTTGTGTTGTTAAAAGTGAGTCATCCTTTACACCAGACCATACAAATAGTAAAAAAAAATGTTGCAGGAGAAGATTTAAAAACAAAACAACTTTCACAGATATCAAAACACGTCAAAATCTTTTGAAAAACAAAAGCAAATAGCCAAAATGTGTTTAAATGTCCTTGGATCACAAATAAAAAGCTTGCAGAGCTTGTTAAAAACACAGTTCAAATGCAGCTGTTGCATCCATGCTTGCATGAGCCTGCACAACCTAGAAGAAAGGTACTGAGCAAAAGCAGAAAAAACATCTTATTTTTACTTCTCCCACAGTCCTAAAACAAATGTGGTCATGAAAATTTTGCAAGCTGTTTTTTTTATTATTATTTTTCTGCAGAAATAATTCACAAATAAACACTGATGCAATGAGATAGCAAGCATTTTTGCCATTCACTGTAATGTTCTCAATCATTGCTTGCATACCCAAACTTAACCAAATTGACTGAAAGCTTGGTTATGCACCATGTGAAAGAACTCAGAAGATTACATAACAGAGTTGACCTACTAGGTTCCCTATAACATCACATTGCGAGATTCAAATGCTATAACTTTTGAAAATGTTTACAAGAAAGCACTCTAATGCTTCCCAGTTTTAGGGAAGGAAATCAAACAACACAAAACAACAACAAATATGGAAGGCCTAATGCACTGAATATGATTATCTGTAGCTTCTGACAAAATTTGCTCTGTACTGTAAAAGTGAAACCTTAGTCACAATGCATATAATCAATGAGTGTACATGTAGAGGTGTATAGCCTACATATATGAGTGTACATGTAGACACATATAGCCTACCTATAAAATACATTGAAATGATTGAAAATATGGACAAGAACTTTTTGATTAAGAGTAAACACTATGTAATTAAAACAGAAATAAAAATTAATTGCTTATTCAATTATATCCTAGTTTGAAAAATTAAACAATTGCTGACAAATTGTATCTATGAATATCTACATAAATTACCTGTTGGAATTGTTATCAATATTACCCTTCCTTATTTCTCTTATCAAAGTGCTGCTCAGCTACTGAGTAATATAAATCTTTCATATTTAAATGATGAAGGAAGAAGTCTTAGGAGCTTGCTCAAAATCATGAATAAGTCCAACATTACAGGTTTTGATAACAAAAATCTATAGAGGTTCTGGTCTCGTAATCTTCTGCATCATGCTGTTCTGTCACTAGTTATGAGGACTCCAAAAGGACAGAAGTAGCCAGCATGGGAAAAAAGATTTTTTATTATTATTATTATTAAACAAAAAAAAAAGTAGGAAGAGGTAAACTAAGTCCAGTCATGGACAGAAAGGTCAGTCAATCCCATTATTGTTGCCAACTTGCCAATAACCCATTTTTTATCAGCCATACACAGAAAAGCTACCAGAGTTCAATGAATATAAAACAAATTAATATAACACAAAGTGAAATAACGTAAAATTTCCATGGTGGTAGTTTCAAAGAACATAGTAAATCATGGTTGTAACTAAAAATGGTAAACTAATTTGTATTTATTTTCTGGCATTATTGACAACCAAATAGCAAAATAAATCAATATGTAAGCTGTTTTCTTTTCCTTTTAGTGACCGAGCCCTGTAATGTGGTTTTATATTTTAGAAAGATTATTACATTAAAACGGGAATGCTTCTGTGAAGATTAAACTTTTCAACATCATTGTCATTTTAAAACTAAAGCTGATATTTTTAAAAATAGT
This sequence comes from Oxyura jamaicensis, assembly GCF_011077185.1. NCBI lineage: Eukaryota > Metazoa > Chordata > Aves > Anseriformes > Anatidae > Oxyura > Oxyura jamaicensis. The sequence continues at coordinate 97,058,922 of NC_048893.1, forward strand.
ATGGGTAATATTTTTGCAGGAAGATGAAAGTTAAGTCAATCAAAAGCTTCAGTCTGAAATGAGAAATGGCTTCAGTGAAATGTCATTGATAATGCAACACAGGAAAACGTTACATACCTTTACCATTTTTTTTTTCAATAATATAAATATATATATACAAAAAAAACATGCAGTATATTATCTAAACAGTGCACAGGATAAAATTAGGACATAAAAAGTTGTAGACACTTATCCCCTGTTTTGAGATAGGATACCAGCAACAGTTTCTATTTACTTGCTTGAAAGTTTGGTACTAAGAATGAAATATTTCTAATAAAGAAGAACTTAATGAATGAATGTAGCTAGAATGCTAGTAAAAAATAACAAGCTAAAAATGTGTTACGAGGAAGTCAAAACTAATGAAACAAGATACAGCAGGGATACATTAAATAAACAAGATGGAGAAGAGAGGAGGATGCAGCCTGTAGTACTTTGCATAGCTATCTGGGAGACACACAAACAGGGGAGCATCTCTGTTGGGGGATTTCAGGGGTGTCTCATCTTGTCTAAGCAATCAGCCTATGCAGACACTGAAGGCCTGGGTTCAGTCAACTATGTTGTAAAAAAAAAAAAGGATGAAAAAAAAAAAAAAAAAAAAAAAGAGGATTGATCTGAAGAAGCCTGAAAAAAATTCAAGGACTCATTTAGACTTTGTTATTATATGGTACAAGCTCATAAGGATTGTACAAAATGCAAAGTGACCTGAAAACAACATCTCATAGAGCTCAGCATGGTGGAAAAATGATGGAGAGAACAAGTGACTAAACCACAGTATATGCACCACTATTGATATACAAGCCTTTTTAAAATGGTTCACTGCCTGGCACAAATGCTGCCATTGCCTGTGGTCATAGATTGAAGGGGAGATGGGGCGACAATGGGAGTTGCAAGGCTCTTGCTCTATCTTTATTACTGCTGAGGAATAACTTACAGCACGCATTGTAAAAATCTTAGTATTTATGACCAAAATTTAGATGCATAAAACATAACCAATATATTGGAAGATGAGAAAACTCAAATATAGGGACCATGAAGTGAAAGAAAAATGTTAATAGCTCACCATAAAAGAAGTCAAGAATGCAAAAATAGGATTTTCAAACAACAGAGTATAAATATTTCCCATCAACCAACATAGGCTGAAAACTGTGACAGTATCAGAATTATCCCAAGAATGTGAACAAATATTGTTAAATCATTAATTTACTTTTTGATCACTGCATCTTCAAGACTGTTCCACTGTGGCAGTTTGCTGGAGTAGTGAGCCACAAGAAAGAAAAAGAATGTAAATACAAATAGTGCATAGAATGAACTTTCTTTTATTATGTTCTTATGTTACTTAAAACAAGTATAATTCCATTTTTTTTTAAAAAAAAAAAAGGTCAGCAAAATATAGGGGTAAAATATGTTATTGCCATAAGTAAAGGATGAAAGTCTATAGTGATGAAATAGCAGAGAAAAAGACTTTTTCTCTGTATTCTAAGAAATAGGTATTTTTACAGTTCAACCTTTTATTTATTTAAGGGTATAAGAATGCATATATTGTGTGCACATATATAAGACATATCACTCTAATTCAATAGATGACATTTCTTTTGACTTAGGAAATTATTCCTGTCCTTGTAGTTTACAAGGTCTAAGGATTTTAAATTTTATTTAGTACTTCTGATCCTAACAGCAGGCTGCCTTAGGCCTCATTTCCACTTAATTCAGAAAAACAGCGTTCCTTTTTCATGTACTGTCTGATCAAAGGTTTATGTTTAGCACAACACACATTCTAAAAAACACATTTTGAGTGGATTTCTTACAGCTAAATGAGAAACTGAGCCCAGCTCATGGAAAATGTATTAGTTTGGATCAAACTGTTCTCACAACCTGTGCACAAAGTTGCCTTGCCATATTTATGGTGCTACAATTAGAAAGAAGAAAAAAAAAAAAAAAAAAAACTATGGGTATGATATTGTTACGTAATGGAACAAAAGCAGGCAAAACAATCACTGAACAGGGGAATAAAAAAAAAAAAAAAAAAAAAAAAAACAGCCTTCTTACTTTTCTTGAGTGGTTCATGTCTGCATTATTTACATCACTTGGGTGCTGATTAAAAGCACTTTTGGCATAAAATTCAAGTATCTATGTAGCTGCGTTAGCATTGATGGATCTTTGGGCCCAGCAATCACAAGAATGTGCAGAGTGAAATGCCAATTACTTTGCCTTAAGTATTATGGGCAGATTACTTGTATTTAGACAAGTCTGCGTGTACCGTCAGTCACCGCCTGCCAATATCCGTAACAAACTTCTGCTTTAACCACCTGAAGAAAACAAGGTCAAGTCAATCACAATCTATTTCTGGCATTTTTTTTAAAATAGCTGATATACCTCATACAGCCACTGACAAACCAAACAAGTAGACCATATAGTTAAATAAATTAGCATCTTTTTAATTAAACTATTTTGCTGAAAAATTGGTGTGACAGTCTACCTGACCTTTGATATCCTCTCAAGTCTGGCAATCAAGATGCACCAGCTCCCAGAAGTGCTCATGATGTGCTAGGTCAGGATACACTTTAAATGTTTCACAGGTAAACCCCAAAAGAAATTCTGGCTGGGGATTTTACTTGTTTTGCTGTGTCGAAACTAACAAACAGATACAGTGTGATCTAGTCAAAGACATAACCTTACCAAAAAAAAAAAAAAAAAAAAAAAAAGTAAATGGGTTATTTTAAGGACCTGTGAACTGAGGATGTTTCTGGACTAGAATTGATGTCATGGAGCTCAAGACAAGCACCATGCCAGCTGATGGTGTTCTGGTGCCAGCTTCCTTCCATTTGTACTTCAAGTTTGTTATGGTTGATAAACTGAGTGTGACCAGAAACACATCATTTATTTTACTTCAGCTGCTGCAGTGGAGAGCAGCAGAATAGTATTAAATGCAGTATTGAATGATCTTCCTTTGCTAAATTTCTTCTGTTTAGTTTTTATTTGGCTAAAAAGACAGAAAAATGCAACAATTGTCAAGTTTCAAGTTCACATACCAGTAACAGGAAGATGATTTAAATGACAATTCCTGTAATCATCTACATATTAGATTTTATTGATGATAAATAATTTTATCCATTTTAGAATGATTCCAAGTTTCTGCTTAATAAATATCTCTGCTGACACAGTCTGCTGTCCACTCAGGAACAAACATCATTTCCTGAGATGTAAATGTAAAATCTCACTTAAAGCTATCATTTTCAGCTAGAGGTTTTTACTCTGCTAATTTTTCTTATTTAATCATTGTCAAAGAGGTCATACCACAACTTAAGCAACTTCATTTCCAGTACCTTTCAAGTGATAAATCTGAAGGAGAATTGGATTGAAGAAAAATTATCACTTGGTTCTTAGGGTCAGCCTTCCAGGCTTTTCAAAACAGATTTCTCTTTAGATCCCTGACAGCAGGAGCAGAACCCCGTGTCCTGTTCTTAAGTCTAAGGAACAAATCCTCATATCCAGACCCATTTCCATCCCTAAAGCAGTTTGCACGCTCATTGATTCCTTGACAGCCTTTCACCGGTTCTGACTGTGATTCCCTCTATTTCCAGTGTTCGTATTTGTCACAGTATCAATTTTACAAGTTCAGAAAGTGCATTTTGGTCTTGCACATTATTAAGTATCCCTTTCACTTTGTCCTCAAAACTATACGAGAAGACAAAAATCCTAGTATCAACACAGCGGGATTGTGAAACAGAAGACTATAAATCCATTATAAGGTCTTACTCTGGAGGGAAAGGAAAAGCTTTCTGATCCAACTGCAATGGTGTCACCTCCATTTTCTGAAAAAAACATGTATCTACAAGAGCAGTCTCCGGATCAGCACCTGTGGCACAACTTCTGGATGAGTCACTTTGTTCTCAGGCTCCAGTCCCTGCCTGTAATTCCCAGAGGAGTCCAGGTTGCCAAGGGCTGCCCCAGCTCCCCTCGCGCCCCTGTGGCTGGACTGCGCTGGGTATCCCCCAGCATGTGGCACCGTGGCCAGCATCAATCGCCAGGGGCAAGATCCTGCTGCTTCGTGAGTGACATTGCTTCGCCTCCCCTGTTGCATGCTCAATGTCTGCTTGGGTTGATGCTTCCTCTGGCTGTGTGAACCCACGGTTGTGCTCTCTCAGGTATTTTCTCTGGTCTTGAATCAAGTTTTTAAATGTATTTCTCCTTCCTATGTTTTACTATTGTGTTGTTTTCACATGCTAATTGGAAAGAGAATCAACTTTCTGGCTTGTTTCTTCAGTGAGGCAAACAGAATTCATCACCTCCACCCCAAATTAATATAATGCAGCTAAAAAAAATATTTTTGTATAATATTGGAAAACTTATACTTCATGTTACTAGTTCATATATGAATAATTCAGTCTCAATTACTCAGTGACAGAATCACTATACAAATTGGAGAAAAAAAAAATGGTCATTTTTTCGTGCAAGGGAAGATAGTCCCTTGTATTCAATATCCAAGCTAGTGTAGTTGTTAGAAGCAGAAATGGAAGGTTTCAGGGCCAAGAGGACAACAGGCAAGGGGGTTGTTTTCTTTCGTGGTTCTGGGTTCCTGGCATTAAAGCTTTGTGTGTATATGCAAAGGACCAGCAACCCTTGGCAGAAGCTGAAGAAAGCACAGCAGACAACCTTAAGCAGACATTACTTTTTTTAAATCTTTGCTGGGGGGAAAAACAAACAAAACCTGCCAGGATCTAAGCAAATACATATAAGCATTACAAAAGTGGGAAAGCAAGTCTCCTTTTCTCCTTCAAAAGGGAAAGCAAATTGATACATCAGTCACTGGAAAATATGCAGTCAGTTTGGAGCAGAGTTGCCATTTAGCATTTTATAAATGTGCACAAAATCTTATAAATTTGATATTTGATTTTCAGTTTTGTAAAAGCCAACATTTAAACCTTAGATACTAAGGATATGAGAAGAAAGGTCAGAACCTCTGTCAGGTCCAAAAAGTAACTTGGATATTGTCTCATTTAACTTTTAAGTATGAGATAATACATAGCACAGGTACAGGAGAAAGATAAGACACTGACACATTTACATCTAAGTTATGATAAGCATATGTGCTATCAAACCACAGATACAGTAATTATTTGTTACCACATGGCCCTGAGTGATTAAGCAAGCAAACTTGCATTTACCCCAAGGCAATGATTCATCTATTTGGAATGATTTGCAATTCTTACTGTTTGTTTCTTTTGTCAAATCAAATAAATATACATAGCCTTTGCTTAATTCTGATAAAGGCTTGCTTCTAACCACTCTGCCATGGGGAAAGGAGAAGGTCATTCTAACCCTAACAGAAAGCATTTTAGCTATGTAGTTGAAATTCCTGATGGGACAGAAAATAGTGCTGACTTGTACCTGTAAAGACAGCCAGTTTCTGCCCCTCGCAGCAGAAACTGTTTCTATATACACTTGGACTGACATCCTTGTTAGTTCTCCTCATACAGTTTGCCAAGGCAAATGTGCAGATGTTTGTTTTGATTACCATGTTCCACAAGACAGCAATACAGGTAGATTTTTTGTTTACATTACAGGCAATAACTCAGCATATTTTACTTTTCCAATAGTGATTTCTTCAGAGAAAGCTCAGTATTAGTGCAGTAGAAAAATCCTTCTCACATTTAAATTTAAATCTTTCTAAAAGTTATTAGCTCTGAGACTAGCACAAAAGCTTTGAATCAAATGTTCAGTTATTAGAGCTGAAAAAGCATTTGTTAAATACTGAAATGTGCATTGAAACAAAAGGAGAAATTTCATGTTTAGGGAACTAATGTATGACACAAGTGTTCTATATGAATCTCCTCAAATGTGTGTGAAAATCATTCAAATCACAGTGAAATTTCTAAAGCTAGAAGCATGTAGCCATAAGTACCCTGGGGTACCACAGAGGTTTTGCTTTTAAAGTGTTGCTAGTGAACTGCTTTAGAATATACTAAAAGCTTTTTCACGTGTTCTAAGAAACCAGGGCTCATTGTGAATTGTAATTGATTCCATAAACTGCTGGTAAAAATATGAAACATTTGCAAATGAAAATGAAAATATTTCTTGAATAAAAACAAAACAAAACAAAAAGGAGAAGTTAGATGCGGCAACAAAATCAAATGCAAATAAAAACAAAGCTTGCACCATTGCCAAGATTACTCAAAATTATTCTGACTTTGTTTTCTAAAAGGTGATTTTGCTGGTGATGATAAATTCAACTGAAATGTGATGTATGCAAATGAGAATTAAATGAACTGGATTACCTGCAAATTGGAATACATCTTATTTGTTATTGCCTTGCATGCAAAAGCAAAGATAACGTTTTAAAAGGCATGGACAACATTACAATTTATTACTGCAGCGCAATCATGACCTGCTGTATAAAGCAATTATGCAGCTGCAAAAAAATGCCTGCATAATTTCCTTTCTAGTTTAGGTTGCTCTTCCTAATGGTGCTCCAAAATCTTAGCTTCACCAGCCCCTAATTCTCTAGCCCGTATGCCAAAGGCAATAACCTTGAAAGGATTTGGTTAGGTTTACAGTGCTACCTGTGGAGGGCTGCAGACAGGCTGTCATAGCTATTCAGAGTTGTGAACTGATCCTATTTGTCAAAACAGGTGTTAATGAAAAAAATGGCAACAATTTAAAAGTCAGTGTTAATTGTTTCATGGCTGAACACTACTGGGAAATAAATCACTAGTGAATCTTTTGTTATTAAACGCAGCAGCAAGGAGCGACATGGTGGAGAGGGCAATATGATACTCCTCTCGCAGGCTGCTGGAGGTGGGAATGAACTATGAAAAATTTCTCACCTAGGACTTAGGGTAATATTCTGTCTTCATCCAAGACAGATGTGAGGGGAACAGACATAAATTTATGGAACTGCCTCTTAACTGTGGCATGATAAGACAAAAGGAATCAATGAAACAAAGTCCTGGGAGAAAAATGATCTTTTCCTAATTCTTGTTTACCATACACTGCTTATACAATTATGCGTGTGCTAGCCCCATGGGGCTAGAACCCAATCATCATCCAAAAAGGGTGCAAATGAAGCAAAAACGTGCTCAGATCCCCCTGTTTGTCTACAAAGTTAAATCCTGTTGCATTTTGTTATTTCAGGCCTAGGAGAATTTAACACCTCTTGCTCCCCCTTGGCTTTCCTCCTGCAGTTTGATCACATTTGGGAGCAGTGACCCTGATGCAGCACAGCACTCTTCTCTTTAACCTGGAGCAAAGGCTGGCCAGGGTTGGCTCCCCTAGGTGCTATGGGTCAGCACCCTGAACTGCCAAGCCACAAACACAAGCTACAGGCTGGAGACCATCACAGAAAATTTCCAGTCATCCCCCAGTAAATTAGTGATCATGCAGTCTGTAGATAAGGTGAGTTTAATTTTTTAAAACTTGATTTCTTTCCAAAATGCAGCCCTCACTTTTGGTCAGTATGTTAATTATTTTGAAATACTGCTAGTATACTTTAGGTTCTCAACTACTGCACAACAAAATTCACCACCGTGTGTTAGCTACATTAAAATATTATACTCCTTAAAATAAGGCACTGTTTAATTCCTTATAATACAGTAAGAACAACATTACATAAGGAATAAAATTTGTTTTAGATCTTTAAGACTGATTACATTTTTTTGGTCTGAGAATGTAATTCATGCAGTAATTTCATCCTATGTGCAATATTCTTAGATAAAATTACTCAGATCCTTTCAAACAATGTGTGGCAAATTGCTAATTATAGTCAATTAAACCACACAATATGAAATGGTTTTCTGCTACGCAGTTCTTTCAACCGTAATAAATGACTAGTAAAAGCTATAAAGCAACCAAAGTTATAAAGACTTAAAAACAAAAACAAAAAAAAAAAAAACTTGTGAACAATAGGTAAATCATAAAGACTTCCTAAAACCAAAACTATTCTCGCACCTGTTCACTGCAGTACAAGTCTTTACATTACAGAGACGATGGAAGCAGTACCAATTTCAGCTAAACCAGTTATTCTAATATATTTTCCATTCCCTTCTTGAGGGTTAATTTTATCTCATGTTAAAAAAAAAAAAAAAAAAAAAAAAAAAAAAAAAAAACAAGACATAAGATTTGCACACCTATAAAACTCAAAACCACAGTCCAGAACTACAGTGTCCCCACCTCTTTGCAGGGCAAAGAAAAAACAGATGGCATCTTTTCTAGCAATAAACTGGGTAATCCGTATTCCTTTCAAGAGATGCTCGCCTTGTACTTCCAATGTTTCCTTTTATCTGACAAGTTAGCTGCAATATCTTCCCATTTTTAACACCAATTCTCCAGACAATTAACCACTAATGTTTTGGCTTACTTCTTGTGAATTAGATGCAAAATTAGATGGTTTAGCAATATTTTGTGCATCTCTGAACTACATTACTGCTGGGAGTTTTGCAAAGAGCATCCGAGCAGCATATCTTATTACTCTTAGCCTCACACACTGAAGGGGGAACTTTTAAGATTAAAGAAAGGCTTTGGAAGATTTTACCACTGGAAATGAAAATAGAAGAAAATGAGCTGATCAACTAAGAACAGTACTTAAGTGATTGAACAAGGAGCAACAACACCAAATGAAACACATATCTACATCGATCAATTGCACCAAGTGCCTTTTCATTAATAACACGTCTTAATTCTGTAAGTACCTGTCAATAAATGTATGCCATATACAGCCTTTTATAAAGAGCAACAAGTGCTTCAAACAAGCCGAGCTCTATAATGATCTTTTGTTTTCTTACACACTTTTATAAAACGTAAAACTGGTGAAATGGGAACAATACTGCTTCCTTTCACTGGCTGGAATGTTCCTTGCTTCTGCTCCTGGCTGACTGAGCATGGAATGCAAAAAAAAAAAATTCTGGGGCCAGAAAAGTTTGTGAAGAGAAGCCAGAAGTTGTGAACATACAAGTCCTGTACCTGATGCTGCACAGAGACCTTCAGGCAGGAGGAGTCTGCAGTGCTCCCTGGAGCAGGCTGCACTGCCACTGCCATCCAGGAGGTTTTCCCAGGAACATCAGGGCATACAAAAGCAGGAAGAGCAGAAATAATAGTCGCATCCTGACCTGGAGTCAGGCAGGACATCCCATAGGCCCACATTGGAACCCATGGTCCAGCAAGTGTTTCTGGATGCCTGTGCCTTGCTGCCTGGGGCTGAGCGGTGTGCATGCACTCACCGCTTCTCCCAGGGAGCTTCTGAAAGGATTAGATAGGTAATACTTTAAAACCTTTAAAAGATTAAAAAGTTGAAAAAGACTTGCAAAGTGACCTTATAAGTTTTAATTGTTTACAAACCCTGTTTAATGGATTCAATTTGTTTATATTTACAAATGTCACAAATACGTACTTCACTCTATGCAAATTAAGATGCATATTGTATTTGTCCCCTCAAATACTGTAAATCTATAATACTGTTACACACATAAAGAATATTTAAATAGAACTTCATTTTCTGATCAAAATCTAATTTCAAGCCTGATTTTTTTATTTGGTTTTGTCAGAACTATAGTAGAATAAATGTTCCCATAGACCAAGTAGTCCCACAGTTTGCAAGTAAATGTAAAATTTATTTATTTAATCACAAATAAAACCTTTTTGTGTGTCTCTGTGTGTCCCTGTCTGGGCTTTATACAGTTTACGTTAATCATCAACAGAAAGCAAAAATCTATTAAATAAATGCTTCAAAAAAGCACTCAAAATGTAGATTTCAACGTGCTGACTAAACCTAATACAAATGCTACGCAAATAAAACAACTGCACCTTTGTTATTGATAGAAAGCACTCAGACAGACCCACATTTCACTCGCATACTAAACAGATTACTGCAACAGCAACCAACAAAAACTCACCACTGATGTTGATTTGATTTTTGAATTTTTATAGAAGATGGGAAATTTCTATTACTTTTCAAAGAGGAGCAGCTTATAAATGAGTTATCACAAAGGTTTTTTTTTTTTTTTTTTTCCCTGCATTTTCTTCTGTAGATTCTGCTGGCTATTTTGCAGAACTGAATGTGTAAAAAAGTCTTTATTGATTACATCACTACACCCCAAAATATCATGATTGATGCTTCTTGTATAGATCCTATCAGAGGTGATAGGCTTTCACTGCCTCCTCATTTAATCATCAGAGCCACATTAGGAGATGTTTTCTTTTGAGGCTGCATTTCATACATGACAATGCTACATAAACTTCTTTAAGATAAAATAATGGTTACTGTTCAACCAGATCCATTTTCCAATATAATTCACATTCGGTTTCACAAACAATTAATGCAGAAAATGTTGCCCAGGCTATCACTGCCTTTTCAAAAATGCTTACTGAATGTACAGCTTCAAAATCAACAGAAATGCTTTTCTAACAACATGAGTTGCTTGGCTATGTCCAGAAGTAGTAGTGTTGGCCAATAGGAGAATAAACAGCTGGCCAAAGAAGATCTGCTCTCCACATTTTACACATATGCACAACTAATCTCAGCAATCTTCACCTGATAAAGCTGGCAAACCACATTGAATCACTACTAGAGAACTGATGCATACATATACTCTTGCTGTAGGAACTCTGTTCAAGTTTCAACTGGACAGAAAGATTCTTTCAAACAGGCAGAAAAAAAATAGTAGTTTCTAAAATAATGACATGACAGATTCCTAACATAAAGAGCCAATTTACAGTAGCTGATAATAATTAAAAAAATAATAATAATAATAAAAAAAAAAAGTTACAAATTAGGAGGAGAGAGTAGTCAAGCACTGCAAGGGGCTACCCAGGGAAGTGAGAGAGTCCCAGTCCCTGAAGATATTCAAGAAGCACGTTGATGTGGCGCTAGGAACATGGTATAGAAATTGGACTCAGTAGGCCAGGTTGATGGTTGGACTTGATGATCTTTTCAAACTTAAATGATTCTGAGATCCAGTATCCTCAGACTAAATTACACTTTTGTGTAGTTTTGTGAAAGAAGATAGGCGGTACGGAAAATACCCTTTAAAAATCCTAAAAGAACAGTGACAAGTTCCACTTTCTTCAGGCAAATCATCTTGTCACCACTTACATGTAAGCAAGTACAGTAAAATACATCCAGAGGACAGAAGATTAATTTTGTCACCCTGTCAGCAGCAAAAGAGATTATATTTTTTTGGGTGCATTTCTCTCTCACTCTATACACTTGTACAAAAAGAATGAAATACCGCAACTTCAGTCAATCAAATTAGTCATATGATAGAACTGTCTTTAGAACTGCCTGTTAAAATAAATAAATAAATAAATAAATAAATAAATAAATACACTTTTTTAAGCAAGGATGGAGAAAAATATACACCTAGATGATGATTTGCATTTAGCCTTATACTCTAACTGTAACCCAACCTTCCTGAAAAGCAAGGCATCTTAAAGTTAGTGAATGTCTTTGGTTGTACTTTTCAAACAAACATCTGGCATTAACATCTGGCTATTCCAGATGGGGGAAAAAAAGTAAATTTTTATTTAAATAAAAATTTTCTCAAATTAAATAAATTTTTAGTTAAACTGTGAATACAGTCATAATCATTTATGCTCTTATATCACACTTAAACCCCCAAAACATTAGACTAGTTTTCTAAAGCTTGAATACAAATTTCAGATGCATAATGGAAAGAAAATTACTTCTTCAGACTAACACAGTTCAGGCAGAGGGAAATATCAGTTCAAAAACAGTTCAACATACTTCTGTTTTTGTACACAGCATATTGAGATTTGAAAAAGCAGTTCATTAGTTTATGTGAAGTGATCAGAATACAGTTCTAAGAAAAACAATCTCCCTCTTCAGAATTTAGCAGTAAATATATCATATAACCATGACTCAGTCAGCATTTGTTATTCTGATATAGAAAGTGTTTAGATTTTATTCACAGAAATATTGAATTTTTGAGTTCTGAAGATGTTTATTTGCTGCTGTACGTGCACTAAATTAGTTCAACTCAATACCACTGTATTTTCCATTATTTGTTAATGATTTTAATCTTTTATTTAAGATTCTGACAGATATTAGCCATTGGTACTTTAGGAACGATAATTCAGCAACACGTCCCTATTCGCTATTAGCTTTAATGATCACATTTCATAGCTGTGACATCCAAGCGATACGGAGTTTAGAACATCATGTCAGAGACAAAGAAATAAGGAAGAAAACCCCTCATCAGCCCAGCCATGTGTTTGGGACAGTGCACCACAGCAGCGTTCCCCAGGTGCCTGCCCTACCAGGCCTGAAAGCCAGGCAGGCTGCAAGCTCCCTGGCTGCTCCACCCGTCTTCCAACACCTCTGCCGTGGCACTGATGCCACAACTTTTTTCTACAGAACTGCTTCCAAGTTTCTTCAAGCATATTATCCATTTCCCAAGCTCTTCTCACAAGATCTAATTGGGCTGTGTTTTCTTGAAGCTGAATCTCACTGTGGTCCTTTTGCCCATCTTTCTAATCTCCCTGAAGGCCTTGTATTGGTTTTCTGAACTTTCAAACATTTCTATCCCCACACAATTTAGTATCACATGCTAATTTTACTAGCATGTTGTTAACGCTCTCTCCCAGATCATTAATTAAGACGTTAAAAATGACTAGTTCTAGCAGCGATCCCAGTGGTACCCTCAAGACGCCCTTTGTTTGTAATCTTTCAGCCAGTTTTTAATCCACATTACCGTGCTCTTATCCTAGCCAATTTGAATTAATTTTACAAGTAAGACTTAGCAAGGCAATGGCAAACCTTTCACAAAAAGCCAAAATTACTTTGTTGTTTCATATACTTTAGATATGGTATAAACATTTTATACTACATTTGTTTTCCTCTGCTTTCTTATCACTATTTTAAATCTCCTTCATAGCTTGTAGTATTTCAAAAGGAGTAGACAATGTTGCAGTACAGACAGCTTCTCTAGGCACTGATTTGGAGACCAACAAATGGTAAAGAATATAAAAACCATATGCCCTATGCAGAAAAGAAAACCATGTTTACCTTTAAATGAATCTGTTATGTCCACTGGTATGATTTAAGTGTATGTTTTAAGTTGTAGAATTACTGTAGTTTATTTTATGAAAATGCTTTCAAGACCAAATCAATCTATTTCCAATGTAAATAACATTACAATGTTATTCAGTCTTCACCACAGAAATCCTAAAGATGAATACCAAAAGCCATAATATATGGCAATTGTTGAGTAAATAGTAAATAAAATATTTCTGTGTGCAAACATTTTCTAGTTATTACATTTCTTGCTTTTTATCAATAATTATTTTACAGAATTTAAACTTATTTATTGCCTAGTTATGTTTTCTCTCAGTTTTCATTATTAAAGAGTCCTATGTAGTATCTTAGGCAACCAACTTCTCATATTTAGTCACAGGCTGGGGCGGGTGGCAGAACAGGACATGACATGACAGGGAGGAGAGGGAGTGTTGAGCCAGAGCTGTAACATGATCACCTTTTTGTCATTTTTGTAACATATTGATCTTTGTGTAAAAAAAAAAAAAAAAAAAAAAAAAGTGATGATGATACCACAGTCTCAGAAATTCTCAATTTCTTCAAGAATATATAGCAGCTACAAGAATCAAGTCTAAAACGCCATTTTATAAAGTCTAAATAGTTTTAATAACTGTCACCCTAGAGGGGACAAGAAAAGTTATTTTGTAAAATCCTTAAGGGACAGAATATATTTGATGAAGAAATATAAGGAAGCTATAGAAAAATAGAAGCTAATGTTGAACACATTCAAGCTAGAATCAATCCTTTATCAGTGGCAAGAAGAACAGCTGTATTTGATCAGAGTAAAAGGAATGATGCTCACATTTCCAGTATAGGAACTGGTAGAGCACCACAAGCTGTCTCTACTCTGCTAAATACAGCTGCTAAAGGATGATTCCCTGGCCAGAATTCCTAAGGAATAGAGTAGCTGAGCCTGTGTCACCAAGTCCACACCGCAGATTAGCAGTGCCCTCACTGCACAGCACTTGGGTTCTCACGCTGCCAGGAAATGAGGATTTTATGTTTTAGCAAGTTTTTCTGACTATTTCCTCTTCACCCAGCCCTTACAATGGTAAATGTTTAATGTTTTATGAGGGCTTCTGCAGTTGTGTGGCACCAAGGTCATGTGATACATGTCCCAGGGTGTATGTGGCCACAGGGATGAAGGAAAGTGCCACATCTGTTAAAGTGGTGCTCAAGGACAATGACAGAAAAAACAGACTGCTGTGGTTTTATCCTTAGGACCTCTTGGGAGTGTTTCCTCACAGGTATTACCAGCAGAAAGTTTAGTTGCATTGGTTTTGGTGCCAGTCAGTTAATTCCAAAAGAAAGTTTGGAAATGAGCTAACATTCATGGAAAAACAGGGACCCAGAGCCTGGTCATGAACTGGGTAACTAGCTTATTTGAGTTCAGAAAATATTATATTGTAAAGATATATCACACCTTCTGTGAAACTGCACAGAAGGGTACACAAGAGAGAAATGTATTCCTCACAGGTTAATCAAAGACAGAGGTGCCAGATGATTATCAAACCCTCATGTTTAAAACCTATTGGATAATGCTGCCGAAGTGGATGAAGATAAAACATTTAAATTACTGCAAAAATGCACAGGTCAAATACATGCACAGGTCAAATACATTTACTTTTTTTTTTTCTTTAATTCTTTTAATTAGTAATTTTACTTGGTGCTTCTACACCAACTATCAGCCTTATCCATTTGCATTTGTGATACAAATTGCAAATGCATATCCATATCCATTTGCAGGGCAGCCTGCTCTAAGGAATCTGCTTCGGCAGGTGGGTTGGACCTGATGATCTTTAGAGGTCCCTTCCAAACCCTACAATTCTATGATTTGTATAAACATTTCCCTTATGTATTCCTACTGAGAATATTTTTCTGTCGATGCTCTTTGGAAGAATCTTTTCTTTCTTCAGTGCTCCTTTTAGACACTCTTCCTCCCACAGTACTGTCTGATACTCTTCTCTAGGCCTAAACTGCTGGACACTCCCAAGTGCTATTCAGTCCTCGTGATCTCGCATAAAATACAGGTAGTTTAAATGGACAGACAAAATCAGCAACGTATAGATAAAAATATCAGCAGCACGATGCCAGTAGAATTCACAGTTCCGGGCCTGATCACTGTGCTACACCTGAAAGAAGGCGCTTGTGTGGGCTGAGAGGTGAGAAGAACAGGATATTCTGAATCTTGGAGATTCTTGCTTTCCATGACTACAGCCACATGCATCTTTCCCACTCTCTGAAACTGAGGAAACAAGTAGCCAAACTTTAATGTTGTTGTTGTTCTCTAGCATTACGTTCTGGGGAATCAAACTCATATGCTTTCCACTATGCTTTCCACTAACAAAAACAAGTAGTTTAAAGCCCCTGCTTTCAAAATTTCCTTTAATTCCTTCTCTGTCATGTTATTCTTCATCAAAAGTATATTATCATATGTTCTTACAAACTTATATTACATGATAAAATGAATTATCTGTAGCTCACACTCAATAAGCATTTTTACTTAGGTCTCATATTCAAATTTCAGGGATTTTTGTCAAGCAACTTATGTAGGTACAAGCTCCTTAAAGTGTCCTTTGGGGACATCTGTCTTCCCAATTTCATCATTTCAAGTGAATATAATACTAGTATCCCCAGGTAAAAGTCATGATGCAATTCTATCAGACAGTTGCTGTACTTTGAGCAGCGTGGGTGTGAGAGCTAATTTTGTCCTTAGATTCAGAGCCTTCATTAACAGTCTTAACACATTCACTGCAGCTTTCTAAATCCTTTCAGGCTTTAACACTTAAGCTACTGTGAAAAAAAAAATAATAATAATAATACAAGTTCATATACAGAAAATACTATTTCTCTAGCCCAAATAAAACAGGTCTTTCAGATAACATTAAATGCCACATTACAGCAATGTCATAATAGTGAAATGAAATTTATGATAAATTAATTATAGCTAGTAAAGGCTGTAAAACACTATTTTAGCTGTTATAAAATATGTGAAACTCTGAATTGACATGTATAAAGAGTGGAAATTAGGTTTCAGTTATATGCAGGCATATGAAGTTCACCATAAGCACTTTGCTGTTATGTTATGAATAATATTCAAAGAATCTCATCACATGACAAAATACTGATCATAACAATCAGCAATTAAAATATATGAAAAAAACGCTTTAGCTTCCTTCAAAGACAGACATCTATTTCCCGTTTTTAAATGCTTCACATAGTCGAGTAAATTTTAGTTGCTTTCTAATAAATTCTGAAACCCTCATTAATATTTTTCCTCTACACATCACTTACAGGAGAAGAGAAAAAGTTAGTCTGTCATATGGGTCCTGCAAAGCTCCTGTAAATAAGAATGTTTTCAATATGTTCTGATATATGTTGTATAGGAAAACCTCTTCATTCATTATATTTTTTTCTTTAAAGTTGTCCATAGCAGAAATTATAATACAGATGATCAGACTCCTACCTGTTGCTGTTTGTAAGCCATGTGAATTAAAATTAAAAATCATCTAAATAATCTGAGTTATTCAGAATCCAGCTACATTTCAAATAAATGTGAATAGTTACAGCTATCCTCCTAACTTCTGAGGGAAGCCTTACTCTTATATGGATATTACTTGCCGATTCATCTCTATTCATTTTTTAACGCTCAATAAGCCTAATTCACTGTCCGCCTCTTTATGATTTTGAACTGTGATTGAAATAATATAAGAAATTTTAAATTATGGATTAACTTAATTCCAGGTAGAACTGCTCCACGATGTTACCTCCAACACCTGCAAAATACTCTGCACACTACTTACTCTTCAGAGGTAGTGAGGAATAGTTGGAAGAAAAAATTTTGCATTCCACAAACAAGCATTATTCTGGCATCTCCCAAATGGTGACTCCTGATGCTTTCAGACTGGTATGGGAGGCCTTTCCTAGAACAAAGGGATCCAGACTGACTGAAGAACTGAGGTCACTAACTAGACTACTTTACTCATGAAAAACTATAGTAATTTTCATTATATATTTAAAAATTTCTAGAAGCTCTCACATGACTTGTTGGATGCTGCAGCATCCAGAAACAATTCATCAGGAAACTTAATTTGTTTCAGAATCGAAATGTCCTCACTTACAGTAAAGTCATAACGACCTTCATCCCTAATTTGCCAATAGAGATCAGTCAGAAAGAACAAATTTGTCCTCTTGTGCGAACTACAAATACTCTGAAAAAATATTTAGAAAATAAAGGAAAAAAAAGGCAAAACAATTAGCATGTTTAGATTATTTTGTATACGCAGAAATATGCTGACACATGGAAGAGAGGAAACAGAAACAGATTCATTTCTCATGACCTTTAAAACCAAATCTGTCTGGAGTGAAATCTGCACTTGAGAAAATAAGATGTTTAATTTTCCTGCTAACCTTAAGGATTTCTGAATTATTACATTTTCATTATCTGTTGTCCTCTAAGTTGAAAGAAGATTCTTGCTGATCTCTGTCCTGCAAGGCTGAAGAAATGCTTCCCCAGTCCCTGTGAAGCCAGTATCTGTTGTACGTGACCTGACAGTTCTAGGAATGTAACTGTAGGTCATGGGTAGCGTTTTTATTTCACTGATGGCAGATTTCAACTCAGGAAACAGGTTCTCAAGTTCTCTCAATCAGCTAAAGAAGTGGTCTAAATGCTTTTTTTTTTTTTTTTTTTTTTTTTAATCAACATCTCAAATTTGCTTTTACCTTATCTTTTTCTCTTCCTCATTAGAGGACTGATACCAAAAGAGATAGGTTAAGGCCTGAGTTTGATGTGGATGAAAGTTGTCAATTGCATATAACATGAACATCATTTGTGAAACTAACCTTTGCTTAAATAGATGTTTTAAAGGTATGTGATACGGAACATATTGCTTGAATTGATATTATAAATATATCCCCATGTTCACTGAAATTAAATATTTTGCCAAAATGACAATAAAAATTCCAAAGTTTACTAATTTTTGAGAAAAAGCTCTATAAAAAGGCATTTCCATTCTGGGATGGGTTCCCGTCTTCTAGCCAGGGCAAACATGGATATGCCTGTATTAATGCTTTTGGAGGTTATATTATCACCAATATTTATGGAAAAAGAAAAAATTAAGAAACATGTATCCAGCAGATATACTACTTCTGCTGGAAAAAGCAGCTTGTCAGAAAAGCAATCCTCTGCACTTTATTACTGAATGATAATATTTTAGGGGTATTTTTTGAGTTTTTTAAAAAGTTCCTAATGCTTCTTCCTATGACACATTCTACAACTGTTTAAAATTTCTCTCCTACTCAGCTTGTCTCTGAAAAAGAGAAGGTTAACATAACCGTAAGAGGAAAAACAGGGTACAACTAATTTACTTTGAGAAGCTTTTCTTGCTCTAAAACACTTTGTGAACAAAAGAATCATCTCAAGGCTATGAGCTGTACTGTTCTTAGGTAACTCCTCCTTATACAAGTAGCTCAGTGAAAACATGAGCTGTGAATGGCCAAGTGACAGGTTTGCAACACAAGCTTCTGATTCTCCAGCAAAGCTGTGAAAGATGGTGGCCTATCAGTAGATGCAATACAGTTGTGAGTAAACTAATGTGATTTACTCCAGCTTGCAGTGAAAGAACAGGGGAAAAGTATATTCACAACATAAGCTTAAGCCTTGCTGTACGATATCAAAAGATTTCAGTTACTGAAAAGACATTCATTTGAAGTCACAATGTGTTTGAAAGCATGAACACTAAGTAAGTGGATTCAGGTGTATTTTTCTCCATAAAGAAGAGCTTTAAAAAGACCTGGTGGATCAAGGTGTCAGAGTACACTAATGCAGAATTCCACAGATGTTCCTATGAACTCGATTTACAGCCTTTATGACCTCTGTCACTGGGAAATTGCAAGTCTAACTCAGCAATAATGTCAGAATCTTAATGTGTAGATACACAAACGATTAGCTGGACTCACACTGATTTATCAAAACCCAGCATGATAAGAGACTGGTATAAGGCAACCTTCAAGTTTAAATAAAAAGGGATGAAATGAAAGGCAATAGCAAAGATGAGTCAGATTTGTCTGGGGAAAATGAGTTTTTGGGGAGTTATCAAACTTTTGAGGAATTATCGCAGGACTAAGGAGCGGGGAGTGTTAACTGTCAAGAATGGGACACATCAATATGTATTTTGAAAACACCTGCAGAGCGAAAGACATAAATTTTAGGAAGTAACTAATATTACCTGGTATACTAGAGATGGGGAAGGAGAGTTTAAGAGATGAAGAAATGACACAAAAGATCACAATATTTGATTAAACATTAAAATATTAATATATATATTAAAATATTACAATGAATGTATTATGTACTTTTGAAGAAAACTCATGATTTAGTGGGACAGTCCCTGTGTGAGACTGGTTCAGATTTCAGATCTCAATTTTAGGAATATCGCCTCTGGTTGCCAATAGGCTTGACAGGAAAAGCCTCGATGTCCCTTAAGAACTGCAGAGGAAATGCATGTTTGATTCCATAAAACACATACTGACTTGGCATCGATAAAGGTGGGTCCATGTGGTCATTTGGTGGCTTGGCATGGGCTTCATCCACCTGCCAGCTGGTGTGAGTCTTCCCAGTCTTCTTGATGTGGACATCCCTTATAAACAGCTTCAATCAAGCTGGACAACTTTCTATCATTTCCCTTCCTCTTCTGGCAGAAGATGAATGTTTGTCAACTCTTCTCAGAAGTGCTGATTCTTTGCCAAAAGTTTAGCAATGCTAAGGGCAAAAGCAATACTGCTTTCTGTTAGTTTCTGTGAAAGCTGTCTTAACTTTAAAGCCTTTTAGCATAGAGGCAATGAGAATGGTTGCATTCCCATTGAACTCTCCAGATAAAAAGTGCAAAACTCTGAAATGAGAAGTGCTATGTAATCATAAAATATTATGGAATGAAATTCCACTTCAGTTGAGCATTATATATGAAGACAGATGTTTTATTAGGTCATCTTTCAGAAAATTTACTTAGTTCCATCAGTGTTTGCAGTAACTAGTGTCAAGCACTTATGTGACTTAAAATGAGCCAACATATGTGGTAACTAAACAGAACAATCAGTGAAGATTTATCTTCTAGGAATGTTGGCACATCAGGATAACAAGAAAAGAATAGCAATGTCTTACAAAGCAATCATGATATTCAGGATAATCAGATCTAACTAAAATGACAAAAGGTTAAAATATTGAAAACCAATATAGCTTAGATTTTTGAAGAGATGATAAATCTATACTTACTGTAAAGAAAAAAGACATGCAAACTAACATCTAAGGAACATCTTTCAAGAGTAAATAAAGGTTTGGGAGAAAATTGAAAGCAAGCAAATAATAAAGATATGAGACAGATAAAAGTTTATCCATAAACCAGGAAAAGAGAAGCTCAAAATCATTACATGACCTAATATTGAAAAACAGGTCTGAAACCCCTGCATGAAATGAAAAGTATGGCCTGACTGCTAGAACAACACACAGCTCCATTTTAAAGGTGAGAGGATGCAGGGCTGGCTATATAGTCAAGAAAAACACAAGTCCTCTTCATTAGATCCAGAGCTGGTAGAAGCACATCCTATTGTATGTATCAGGATACATGGCAAAGAGTGGCACTCGGCCACAGCAAGTTAAAGTGTCATTCATTCCTGCATTAGTTCTGATGCAGCACAACAGACCATCCCTACCCTTGACATCAAGTCTGCGACCCCCCAAACCAACAAACACCCCAAATAAACTATGTCAAAGTATAGGTGAACTATATTCAAGCAGTTGGATAAAATTAACCATTTTGGTGCAACTAGACAATAGTTATTTAGAGGAGGATGAACAGACAAAAAAACAAAACTGAATCTGACAAGAAAATGAAAATAAACTTCAAATAATATCAAGAGGAATTACTATAATTAGGTACCTTAAAATCCTGTTTTCTATTATGATTAAAATTCCAGAAGTAAGAAGAGGCAATTTGATTTGATCAGTACACATCCATAACTGCACAAAAATGGTGAGGAAAAATAGTATTTGAAAAATAAATTAAAGATGACAAGAAGTCAAGTTTTCCCTCAAACACTAAACAGCTCCTGTTAGTGAAATTATTCCTAAACTCCAGTCACATTAATTACAACTGCAAGTTATCATCTGACACGTGATTCTCATGATACTTGTTTTTTAATCCTTGTGACTGTATTAGTGCATGACAGTGACCCTTTTACATTCCCAAACATAAATTAGCCTTTAAATTGGTATTCACACTCTATTTACTTATCAAAAAAATAAAAAATAAAAATAAGACAACTTTGCTTTCTCTGAGAAAAAGAGCAGTATTAACTTTCAATAATCTGAATAATTGGAAGACTACACTACAATATACTGAACCAATGGATAACTTAATTCTGAGTATTACCAATCCAAATGAACAGGCAGGGACAGCAGCACCACAATGGAATTTTCTGAGGGGCCTAGTGAAACTTTCAGCCCTGTTCCAACAGGTCACTGCAGCACAAACTCTCGCCTCAAGTGGCATCAGGACAGTTCACAGTTTGACCACCCCACTTGGGTTGGTATCCTCCCAGCTACTCTTCAGAGTGTTGAATGTACAAATAAAACAAAATCTTGTTTGTGGTAAGGACCAAGTACAAATGATTTGAAAGTGAACTATGAAAATGTCACAGTGAAAATGGTACTACAGTATATTATGGTTATCTCTAAATAACACCAAGTATAGTGCAGTTCTTTTTGTGAGGAATAAAAACAACACTTGAAATGTTTAGTATTTTAGTAAGAAATCCAATGAGATAGTCATGCTCTAGAACAAAGTACTCAGAATCTATATTGGGATGTGGGTTAATAATAGCAGTATTTCACTAATCAAACCACTGTAGTCATAAAATTAATCATTTGAAACTACAGCAAACAAGGCTGAAAATTGGGAAAGATGAAGGTGGATGCAATGAACTTGATTCCAGGAGACATATCTCAAAAAAGTAGCGCACAAAAGAAATGGACAGTAGCACAAAAGGAAGAATATATCGTCTCAGATTCTGAAAAGTCTACCTGCTGTAATTCTGATGTTGTGATCAGTCATTCACTATTGCTGTGTGTTATGAACACTACTACTGTCACAAACTATTCCTCGATAGAAAGGTCGTAACTCTGAGACCACTATTTGATGCTTAAAAGCAGTGTTTTTGTCAAGCCTCTGATAACAGAAATTCAAGGTGTATGTTGCTAAGGGTTTCCTTTAAAGATAGCTCTAGTTGTGGTTAAAAAAGAACTCTTTAAAGAGCTTTTATAAAGAAAAATGAATAATTTAAATGAGTGAATGACCAAACAGGTACAGTTTACACCTTAGCTTCAGTCTGAATTGTCTTGGTATCTTGACTTGACCTTATTATTCTTAAAAAAAAAATAAAATAAAATAAAATCTCTAACTACTTGGCCATTGCAAAGGAGACCTGTCAGCCACAGTTTTCGGGCAAGCCCCATAATCAAGCTAACATTTAGTATATCATGTTAAGGAAGCTCCATGCATCTCTGCATCTCTTTTGTGCCTCCCCCAAGTCCTATACAGGATGGGCCAAGTTGCCACTGTATCAACAACATTTTCTGCTGAACTTACGACAGAACATTACTAAGCCTACACATTTTTCTTATATGTCAGCTGCAAGATTGTACTGCGTTTGTTAGTTGTGAATAATAGAGATCTTTCTGCAGGCTACAAACTCTTAAGAAGCCATTTTCAGATCTTTCAGATGCACTAAAATAAAAGAATTCAACTTTAAAGTCTTTCTATGAAAATCAATAATTGCTAGACACGAAAGATCAATGTAGGAGCATTAAGTGTGTAAAAGACACTAACAAATAGTACATATAAATAGTCATCTTCAAAACTGCTGAAGCAGCTATTGCACAAGGAATACAATGAAAGTAATACCTAGCAGTGTAACTTTACTGCACTAACTTTTTGATGCTAATGTCTTTTTAAATTAATCCCTACAGTAAACCTACTAAACACACATTAATTGCAGTAGCGCTATTAGTTATATATAAGGATATTCTTGGATATTCTTATCAATTTAGTCTCATCTAGGATTGTAAGTGTACAGAATATAGACTAATGGTCCTTCTGTGGAGAAGCACACAAACTGGAGCATCCTCCTCTGGTTTTAGGTGACATACACTTTTTCACACAAGGTTTATCCAAACTTTGTATCTCCATACCTCAATGACTCAATTAATATCAATTATCAGGCTCTCTTGTGCCATAAACCTGAAAAAAATAATCTCTTAGCTTGAATTGCTGCCACAATATACTCAGAGTATAAAGGACATCACAAGTTCTGCCAATGACATAAAATTATTTTGACTTCTTAAGTGTCATCAGATTTTTACTGGGAACATTAATGACCCTGAATTTCAGTATTTGAGATTCAGAAAGTTTGAACATGTGTTCTACATCTAGAACACCTGGGTGTTCTCTGTAGCTCTTTACTAAGACCGAGTTGTTTAAAAAGTAAAAATCATTCTGTAAACTGCATGAACTTGGTATATAGGATACTTAACTTCTAATCATCAGCGTTTTTATCACCCATAACGTGTCACCAGCTTTTTACCACTGTAAGGATGTTTTTTGGTTGTAGGTAGCATCTCTCACAATATGGCCTTTTCAAATTTTGAACATCCTCTTTGTGTTCGCATTAAGCCATTTTGCAACAGCACTGTTTCTGAACAAAGCACTCTTCTCACTGGGTAACTCACATTGGTGAGGGTTAGATGACCTTGGTGGTGCTGCTACATTTGTAATTCTCCAGCACTATCAATTATCTCATGATAATGCTTTTTTGTCAGAGAATACTGTAATGCAACGAGAACTTGATTTTTTATCTGTAAAAGAAAGTATCTGCTTTGACTGGGACACAGAAACATTAATACATGGGTCACTGATTGACAAAGGAATTTTAAATTACTCAGCAATAAAAATAATACTAGACATTTATATATCACTGTACCTCACACATAACGACCTCTAGTCTCATTATAAGATGCATTATTTGTCAAAAAAATTAAATGACCACCAAATCTTCCAACATACTTAATTTTAAAATGGTGCACAAAGAAAATCATGAATTTCAATTCATACACCAGTTAAGAGGTAGCCTAGCATAAGACAACAGCAATTCTAATCATTTTGTATAAATAAAAATAAAGATAATGAGAATAAAATAAACTGAAAGTTTGAAACAGAAAATTTATGCTCTGGTTTTCACAAATTATTAGCAGAGAGGAAAAAGTTCCACATAACATGAATATAATAATATTATATATATACACACTTATTATATATATATATAATAGTGTCATTATATATATATATATAATCTTATTTTATATAGATATATAATCTCATGGTTTCAAGCTTTTTCTCCTAGTCATAAACACAATCACAACTATGAAGCAGCAAGCAACCAGCAATAAAAAGATTACAGCAATGAAAGAACAGTCCTGCCCAGAATTTGGGCTCTCCTGGCAAATATATCACAGAATGTAATTATAAATCCTATACGCCTAAAGAAGGCTGCAGCTACTACTGTTAAAGTATTATTCTTTTATGATTTAAGATATCTTATTTCATAGAATTTGGAAAAAAAAATCTAGACGTAAACGTAAGTGAGCTCTTAGACTAGATGAAGCTTTCCTGCAAGTGTAAGCTATTTGCCCTGCTTTCACTGATAGGATTGGCTACAGGACTGAGCTCCCTAAGAATTTTGGCAACCATCTGACCACCAAAAAGTTTAGAGTAATTTAACCTGAAAGGGATCTTCAGAAGTCTCCTGGCCCATCTTCACAGTAGGGGTGACTGAAGTCACTAAGAGTGGTGCATTTTGAAACAAACCAAAGTGTAATGCTTCTACGAACAGGCAACTGTTAGCATCAGAGCATCAACCACTGACATTAAAAACAGAAATGCAAGAAGAAATATTTCACCACAAGCTATCATTTTAAAATAATATTTAACCTAAAAATCTTCAGAGCAATAACACATACCATCTCACATGAAGACAATCAAAACTAGAGACATCCCAGTAAACATGTCATAATAAACTTTACTGAAAGAGGGTGATGAATCAAAAAATGACTGATGACTGTATTAGTGATTAAGCTAGAATTGGTTCATCTATACAACCTCAGATTTCTTCACAATAGCAATCAAGGTTTAATGACACACTACTTTTTAAAAATATATTTCCAATTTGCATTTGTTTTTACTGAAGTGCTCAAAACCCACAAAATATCTGAACAATAATATACTTACTAAGTGCATGGTTACCATTCATCTCTGCATCAAAACACAGTAAAATTAGGCATAAAAATTCATCAATATCAGGATCAAGATTTAAGACACTGTAGCGTCATATTTCTAATCCTATTTCAAGGAGTAAATGCTAAATTACTCACCCAGTGACACCTTATTCTTACAGGAAAGAAAAGTGCCCAATTTCATATGTGAAAGCTTTGAATCACAGATATTTGGACACAGGGTTTGAAGTTTAGGATTTAGACTAGCATCTGAAACAAGGGAGCATTTTGTCTTTCCAAAAAAAAAAAAAAAGGAGGAAAAAAAGAAAATATATGCACAAACCTAAGTATGCTTGGAAATCTTATCATCCAAAAATCCAGAAAACACTATATGACTAATAATTAAATATTGATTTGTATAATGTGAACTATTATCTTCAATTTAACAAGAAAGATGCATTTTTCAGACTGTTGAGTGTCGCTAATAGTTAAAAAAAGAATAACAACTGAGAATAATAATCACTAACAAAGTACATAACCTCAGGATATTTCCTGTTTAACTGGCACGGCTTTTAGATAGTTTCTGAACCTTTAACAGTTCTTAAATCACTGAAGATGATCACATAAGATGTTATAGTCGAGTATAAATGCACAAATTATGTAAGAAATAGGGATCACCTGTTCTGAAGACATATACTTCAATTTGAGGTTAAAAAATTACTTCCTTCTATAGTCTGCCAACTATATAGCAGTAGCAAACAGTAAATGTGTGTACGCATGTATGTACTCCCAGACACGAGTTACATTATGCACATGCAAAAATACCTTTATGAACAGCGTGAATAGCAAATGATTCACAGTAATTTTAAGATTTTTCATGTATTTTCTCCTTCTTTCTTCAAACAGATTTCAAAAATTATATAAAGAAACATAATAAACCCCTGCAGCTTAGATCTATTTTATTGGTTTAAATCAATTTTAAATCTTTCAAACTGTAATAAAAAAAAAAGATGAGTGTTGTCATAAAAGTTCTCATGAGAGATTTCAATATAAGTAAAAGTCAATCATGGTTTATTTTTAAATAGGTTTATCAAATTAAAAGAAAAACCTTGGACAAGAAGTCAATGAATTCCAGAAGCCTGGCTTTTCTCCTAAGAATGCTGCCCAACAGTACAGAGACGATACATCTCCTGAAGACCAATATAATTGCAGGAACTCAGTAAAGGACAGAGAGATTCTCTTGCATCTCTCCAACTCTAAGCCATTTAGAGCTCTGTAATCAAACTATATGTAAAACAAAAACAAGTAGCAGCAAATTCCTAAATCAGTAAAGTAGATGACAACTTAAACTCAGAGATACTTTAAAATACCACTGAGCTGTTCAGCAGTTCTATTTCTGCTCTTCCATAATCTTCCTCCTCATTCTCTCCAGAGAACATGAAGCAGTGGGTGACTGTGGGAGCCTCCAGAACTTCAACTGACACAGCAAAATAGGTTTATTCACACCTGTAGCTGCTTAATTCCTACCATAACATGGGAGACAGATTTAAGAAGAAATTATTCCAGTTGCTTGATTAAATGTGATGTTGGGAAATAAAAACATCTGAGTTTAAGAACTTCTTAATCTGCGTCTTAGTTCCTACTTTTTCCACAATAATCACTTCTCTCCAGAATCATGAATACAAAGATGAATAAAGGAAAATAAAATGTCCTCCACTGCCACAGCTGAGACAGAAACCTCTTGACATCAGAAACTTACATGACTAAATCTATTTTCCCTCACTATAAAATTTAACACAAAAGAACATTTAATTAAATATTTGACTTTGTCATATATACAGAGTAGAATACACTCTGTTTAAAGACTTGCAATTCAGGAAAATAACAACAGGGTTCCTTGAACTCTCAAAATGTACACAATTTCTACACTATCTGAGGCTAGCTTCTTAACTACAAATACTGCAAAAGCCTCTTACTTTGTTTGCCATAAACACTTGCAGTCAACTTGTAGACAGAAAGAGGAGTCTTTCTTCCCCACTTTCTGCATTGCTCAAGGTCTGGATGCTTATTTTTTGTTCCTTGGCATTATAAAGTTTATTTTAAAGTACTTGATTTCTAGCTTCCCAAACAATGACAAATTGTTTATTTCCCTATAATTTATAACAAAATAAATACTCTGTGTAGAAACGACTCCACAAAAACCTGCACTAGACATTATCAGTGTATTATTAGTCTATTCATCTATTTTAGGAGCTTTCACACATCTCTAAGTCACCTACTGCTAGAGCACCTCACAGCTCCTATGTTCACAGTCTTGAATGATTTTATTTTCCTAGCACAAGGGGAATGATACACACACGCGCACACACACACACACAAAAAAAAAAAAAAAAAAAGCATATTTTAAAAACAATAACCAAGAGAGTTTGATGCTTTTATAAAATGTGGCCCTAAGTAATTCACCTAAGATCACAAACAAGTTCAGTGGCAGGAGAAAGATTTAACCCAGTTTCCTGAATATCGACTGGTTACTGGACTGGTTATTTCCAGCTTCTGAAACTCACATTTTATCATGCGTATTTACAGATTGATCATATACTGTTTTCTTAGAGAAGATGAACATCTGTAGTATTTTGTACTTCTGCCACCTGTCATTCAAGCGTCTCACAGAGCATTAGAATGAAGACGACTCACCTTCTTATTCTAAACCAGCCACTATGGTAAACTGTATGACACATAGCAGCACTTAATGGCAGTCATGTATTTAAAAACACAGCATGCATGCTGAATAACGATAAGCAAGTTTATGTAACTGATCACTGAGCAACCAATATATATTGAAATACTATGAGCTTCATTGGCTCCATCTGCAAGGGAGCAAAATTAATACTGATCAAAAATTTCTCAGTGTACTTATAAATGATGTAGTAAAAAGGAGCATCATATTCAAATAGCAAAATATATACAATTCATTCAGGGAATACAACAAGCATCAAAATACATCTGTCATGCAAGCACCAAAATATTTATGAACTTGCTCCAACCCAAGAGAAATACATAGAAATATGAAATATGTAGTAAAACAACTGGTCAGAAACAGGAAGGAGATTGAAAAAGCATGGTCAAGACTCAGAAATGGATTCCTAATACAGAAAAGGAAGAAAAAAAAAGGGGGGGGGGGAATGAAATCATATTCTAAATGTTAGAGTGAACAGTTTACACAGTAGTACAATTAATACTGTTTAATTTTCACAATAAAAATAAAATAGAGGGAAAACATTTAGGCAAAGACAGAAGTCCTTGTTTAATACTTTTATAGGCAATGCTGATTCATTCAGGATGAACTATTGGAAAAATATTGCCTATTATTTTGCATTAATCCAAATTATGTTTGCAGTAGTGTTTATAATGTCTATAAGAGTCCTTCTTTAGTGACTGAAATTTCTGAAAATACAAATCAATTAGAAATAGGCTGCAATGAAGATTACCTTTAAACTAATATGTACAATGTTATTTTTCTGTTTTATACGTATATTCTAGAAGTAAGATTTTTTGATTTGAACAGTACTTACAGTTGGCTAATTAAATATTTATCGTGCTCAGTATTAAAAGGAAAATACAGGTGAATAATGAATAAACGTATCTATTCTTCTGATGCTGTTAAAATGTATATATTAATTTTGTTAAGTAAAGTTCTGGAAGCAAAGAATGGACACACATCTGCATGGTTAGTACTTAGCTAGTTTGTATGAACAGGGAGGAATGGCACCATTAGGACCAAACCTAAGCCAAAAGCAGAGGAGAGGAGGACTGTTCTCAGGAGAAATGATCCCAGTCCTCAGCTTCCTACGGGCTAGCTAGTATACACAACCCAGTGTATACCTGGGATAGTCATTCAGTCTCATTCTCTAGCTAATACAGGAGGGGAAGAAATTCCTTTACTCCTCCTTCAAATGTCTCTCTCCAAAGAAGGGAAACTGGTGATTTGATAACAGAGCGATTCATTAGACACTTAATGAGTCTCCTTCAGGTGTCCCTACAAAAACTCTAAGGCAGCTATATTTAAAAATCAATTTGCAACTGGTAAACTTTTGCTTTACTTCGTTAACCATCACTGTGTTAGATAACGGGAGGTACGGGAAAAAGAAGAAACTATTAGCTAATCAAAACAGAACCAATATATATTCCTTCAGAACTAAAACCCAAAGCATGAATCACCCCATTGAAGGGAAAAAAAAAAAAAAAAAAAAAAAGGGAAAAATACACAGGTTCATGGTGGATCCCAGAAGTTCTGTTAGCTGACTGTTGGGTAAACACAAAAGGAAATGATTGCACAAGTAAGTAGAACATAAGGCCCAATTAAGGATTTATTAGCATTTAATTGTTATTAACCATGCAATGTTCTGTCATAACAAATCATCAACTATGCACAATATGCTGTGCTTAATATGTTCCCATAAAACCCCATTTCTGTATGTGTGTACATGCACATGTATACATAACTACAAGAAAAAAGAAAAACTATTTTTCCCCTTATTCTTAAAGACGAAAATAAAAATACCACTATCACAAGGAAATTCCTGATTTTATTTAAAACTATGGAAGATATTAATCCGATTGGGTACTTTGATCAAGGAATTAATACTTTTGTAACTACCTGATGGCCTCCTCTGGGTTCCTTTCACTGTTTATTTTTTGCAAAGGAAAGACAGGCCATGAAACTGTCATTCCAGGAAAGAAAACTCTCTTGATCCTCAGGACACTTGGAGCTTGGGAAACAGCAAGAGTTTCCTCAGACTACTCCAAAATGCCTCAGCAATATCCAGGAATGCTGGATTGTCCTTGACCTCTTGCAGAGGCTGACGAAACCAGTGCCAATTACTGTCAATTTTGTTGGCTTATTCTGCAGTGTAGATACCTGCAGACCATGAAATGGAACAAGATCGCAATTGCTTTCACACAGGTCACCGTGCAGCCAAAAGTTGGTAGCAACTGTCACTCATTACCTATTGAAAATGTAATCAGATTGACAGTACAGAGATAAAGTTGCTGCTCTCCGTCATCATGAATCTTCAGTATTTATTCCTTCCACAGGGAGAAGACAGTCCTTCTCCTCTTCAGAAATTTATAGTTACCGAATCACCCAAAACAGCAGCCATAAAATACACGTCCATAATATATTAAACAATTAGAAACACTAAGCATATTGTCTATGACAACATTCTCAACTCACTTGTTCCTACAAAGCTGAAGAAAAAAGTACACACATTCATGGGCAGGAGACAAAGAGGGAATGAGAAGGGAGAGATTGATTTTGTCATGTTCTTGAAGCTTAAATCAATTTGGATGCTAGTGGAATAAAGACAGGAGAAAACCTTGAGTTAGATGTCCCCCGCAATTGCATCCAGCTATCAGATTCTTTCCATATATATTAAGAGGATTGTATGTCAGCCATCTTTGCTGACCCTCGGTCCAGAAATACATAAGTAGTAGAGCAGCAATTTTTTAGCTGATCAGTCCTTATGTAAACTGAGAGAAAAAAGAACTGCTGAAGTTTTATCTCCAAATAACAAGTATAACAACAATGGTAACAAAGACATTCCCCCACAAAGAGAAGTTCAACACACACCAAGGTGTGGTGGTGAGGAGCACTTATGACTTGCAAGTGACAAGTAGCATGAGATCTGACAATGCGATGCTGACCATCAGAGAACTGACCTTCAATAATTTCCTCTTACCTTCATATATCATAAAAATATGATAACTTCTCTCTATTAACTATGTAAGAGGCTGTTAGTTCTTTCCAAACTTTAAGCCTGCATAAAGAGCTTTGCTTTGACCTACTGAAACAGGAATCCAACAGATGAGGACAGAGGCAGATATCTCCAGGCTGCTGAAGATGTTGTTTCTCATGCCATCTCCTTGGCTTCCTCAGCATGTTTTGTACTGTTAGTAAGGCTAAAACAGACTTTGACATTTAATTAAAAAAAAAAAAAAAAAAAAAAAAGTCTGCAAGAATCTCCATCATTAAACAGCAAAAAAATAAAATCCAAATGAAACAAAGGAAAAAAAAAATAAATTATGGTTAGTGGAGGTCATCTGCTATGGCAACTAATGTGTTTTCCACCATATTCCTGCCTTACAGATTTAAAAAGTCCACAAATCAAGAAGGATGAAATGATTGCCAGAGGGACCTTCCCTGAAACTAAGGGGGAAGGGGAGATATTTTAGCAGTGAGAAATACTGTTAGTATCAAGTTGTTGTTAACCCTGTAACAAGAGATTTTAACAATAGGGTCTGTAACACTAATTGCACTTTGCCTACCTCTGACTAAAAAAAAAAAAGAAAAGAAAAGGAAAAAAAGAAAAAAAAAATATCCTTTTGCCCCTCCTTCAGGCAAAACAGAGCATAACATCCTCCTTTCTTTTTCTGTACTTCCTCTGTCCTGGTTTTAGCTAGGAGAGAATTTTCCTCCCGGTAGCTGGTAGAGTGCTATGTTTTGGATTTAGGATGAGACTAATGTTGGTAACACACTGATGTTTTACTTGTTGCAGAGCAGTGCTTACACTAAGCCAAGGACTTTTCAGCTTCTCACTCTGTCCTGCCAGCGGGCAGGCTGGGGGTGCAGCAAGAGCTGGGAGGGGACAGACCCAGGACAGCTGACCCAAACTGGCCAAAGGGGTATTCCATACCATCTGGGGTCATGCTGAACAATATATAGGGGTGGCTAGCCGGGGTGGGGGGCTGGCTGCTCGGGGTTGGGCTGGGCATCGGTCAGCGGGTGGTGAGCAATTGCATTGTGCATCACTTGTTTGTACATATTATTATTATTATATTTTTTTTTTCCGTCCTAATAAACTGTCTATCTCAACCCATAGGTTTCAGTTTTTTCTTGTTTCTCTCGCCCATCCCAGAGAGGGAGGGGGGAGGGTGAGTGAATGGCTGTATGGTGTTTAGCTGCTGGCCGGGTTAAACCACAACACCTGCCCCCCCCCCCCCCAAAAAAAAAAAATACTCCTTTTTACCTATGCAAATGTTATTTAATTTCAAGATTCAGGTTCGTTTTAAGATTGTGATACTTCTGGTCATTATGAATAACAGACATTATATTCAGATTCTATATCGCAGCATATTATGTCTGCAAATGAAATTCATTCATACGAAGAAAAAGCTAATATTGCTACAAGAACAAACGAACAAACATATTCTTACTTTCTCTCTCTCTCTTTTTTTTTTTTTTTTTTTTTTTTTTTTACAATCAGGTAACTAATTTACGAGAAATCAAGAAGGGACAAACCTTTAGGAAAGGAGATTCAGAGATTTAGTATTTGTTATGAAAAGCTGTTCACATTTGAATGTTTGGAAGTCATGAATTTTTATGATAGTACATAACCTTTGTCATTTTACTTCTTCACAATATGAAATTCATTTCATTACCTGGATACCTTATCTGAACAATGCTACAGAGTAGCAATTTTGTGATAGCCCTTGAAAATAAGAACTTATTATTTAACAAACCTAGTAGCACAGTATCACATAATGGATTAATGTATTGTTTTTATTTCACTTGTATTCAGTTGTTTAATATGAGCTTATAATTCTAATACTCTCCAGTTTTATCTGGTGTTTAAAATTAACAAAGGAAAATATGGACTAAGAACTGAGAAGTAAATAATGTATTTCTCTTTGACCGTTAGCAGATATTATTTTTTAGCCAGTATTTCTTGAATGGATACTGAAAATGGCATTTTGCCTCAGTTGTTGCTTGCACATTAAAATGGATTCCTCATCCTTTGCATTTTAAGCTGATCCACATTAGGTCAAGTATCTCATCCTTTTCTATTGTTTTTTTCTTCAATGTATCTTGGTACTTCACCAAGCTAGCAGACAAGCTAGCAGACTTCAGGCTAGCAAAAATAATAATAATAATAATAATAATAATAATAAATCTTCGTGAAACATTTCATTGAAACTATTTAATAAAAACATCTGAAATATGAAACATATAGCATTCCTTACAGGATTTTTGTTGTTTTAGTAAGCAACTTTGATAGTTGCTTAGATAGATGCACTTTGATAGCAATGGGGCTTATATAAAGAAAAGTCTTGTGAACCTCCTGCAGAGTAGCCTGTGCTGTAGCAAAGACATCTTATGAAAAGAGTGAATACTAAAAATCTAAGAAAGTAAAGTGAATTAAAAAAAAAAAAAAAAAAAGATTATGAATACTAATACATGGCTAATATATTAGCCATATATAGTTATTATATTGTCACCTACTTTGCATTTGTATTACATATTCAACTCCCCCCCCCTCTCCCCTCCCTCTCTAGTCATCATTAATTACAATTCTAAAAAGACATTGGCTTCCCAGTGCTCATTTTACAACTTCCAGTAATTTCTCCTCAGGCAGGAGTTAGACACAGTGCCTAATTTTATTAAAGCTATTAATTCCTTTAATTCTACACATGCACAAACATGTAAGCATAGACAGAATACCATACAACAAATACTAATTAACTGAACTATACAGTGTACACATTTCTATATATTCAATGGTTAGATCTATGCAATGATTTAAGACTTCTGAAAACTTCTACCAGATGCATAAAGACATCCACAAATTCCACCCACATGAAAGAAACACAGTAGTAAGTTGTTCACACTTACTAATGAGAATTATAACCAGTTAGGTTAGCCACCTAAACTAAGCTTAGCTTCTGGAAATATATCACCTATGTGGTCAGTATCATCTTAACTACCTCTGCAATAATACTATTTTCTTTGACCCCTACTGATAGAGAAAGAAGCAATTTAAAAAAAAAAAAAAAAAAAAAAAAAAAAAACCTCTAGCTCTCTATTGATTTATAGAGAGTATCTTCAGTTCTGAAACAATGAAAAGAATATTGAAAAAATCATTTTTTATGATGATATAGTAAAACTAGTTCTGTAAAGATTAAAGATTATAAAATTATTTCTGATATTTTTATTTACTGGCTATTTTGTAAATACTTTTTTTTTTTTTTTAAATAGAAACAAAATTTTCAATGAAAATTAAGAGGAGTCTCCGAAGTCAAAACATAAAAACATGAAAACAAATGTTGCAAAGCTTAGGAACAGATACTGACAGTTATACAGAAAAGACCAATAAACAAGATAAAGCCCAAATCATTCTGACTTAAAGCCAAGATTAAAAGGATAAAAAATATTATACCTAAAATTAGCCAAATAGGTAGTAGCAATTCTAGCTTTAGAGATACAACATTAATTTGAAGCATGTTGTCAAAATCAAATTGACTCAAGTAATGTAGTTTCCCATTAAGTATCTGAATAAAGCAGAAAAGAAAAACATCATGAAACTCTGCAGACCAGTCACTCCTCTAGTTTACTTCTTACAATATCAGAGTGAAATACAAAGAGCACATAGATAGATCAAGTAGCAAGCACAGTAATACCAAATTTTTCCATAATTGTTATCTACCAAAATTTTTTAAAACATTTTTACCTCTACAAAGGAAGCCAGCAAGAAAGAAGGAACAGAAAGACAATAAAAAACAGCTGAAGTGTTTCTACTAAAATAAATAGTCCATAATAAATCAGGAAACCTGATCTACCAAAAATGGATACATCATCCTTGTAGTAATGTCACTAATAAAAATTCCTCATGTGTGGAATTTTATGGTTTACAGCCTTCTCAGTTAAAATTCAATTTTTGGTGTAAAAAGTCTCTCTTGATACTACATACAATCTTGTATTTTTATTTTGCTTCTGTCTTCCATCTCTTTGTATTATTAAAAAAAACAAACACAAAAACATAAAACTGAGGTAGCTTTATTTATATACCAAGTAACATGTTCATTCCTCTACATCAGAAGATACCTAAAACTGATGAATATCAGTTTTGAAACCTGTGACTTAACATAGAAATTCTAATTTATTCTCAGCTACAGCAATCACCAGTGCTTTGATTATGATGAACATCCCTGACTCTAGTGTAATAAAATTAATAACTTAATAATCGATTAATAATGATTAATTGATTTATATATACTATATTGTTATTATTATATATTAATATATATTAACAACTATTAATCAATAACTTAATAATCAATAACTTAATAATCAGTAACTTAATATTTTGAAAATAGTGGAAACATTTAAAATTTTCAACATTTGTATTATTTTATTGCAGATTTTATTTGTTTTTATGTGAGAACAAAAAACTCTTGAATAAGTTACAATGGCATCTGTTCTGATTGCCTTCTTGTGTATCACTTGGTTTAAGTTGTTGAGACGCAAAGTCTTGTGCTCCTATGTTTTTTCAAAAAATTTTGCAAAATCTCATTTTCTGTGCAAGTCCAAACTATAAATGATGAATACCCAAGCACCACAAAAACTGAACATAAAATTTTAAATTCCCAGCATGACATTACAGTAAAATGTTAAATGTTAAAACTTCAGGAGGCTGTATAATAAAATTCATAAATGATTAATATAATAATTGTTGCAACTAAGATTGCAGAGGCAAGGTACTAGCAGTTGTGGAATACCTAAGGGTCTACTGACTGATATAGCCATGTGTGAAGAAAAATCAAGTGAATCCTGATGTTTCCCTAAGAATAAACTGTATGAACTATTGTAACTGAAATATAGGTTTATTTTATTGCCTTTGTTTCCTTGCAGTAAAATCAAACAAGAAACATGGAACTGTTTGTATTGTAAGGGACCATATATCCCACTACCCAATAAACATTTTACTTTAATCATAACTATTTCTTGCAGTGTATTCCTTTGTATATCACCACTGAAGTTCACCTACAGTTAATTTTCATATTAAATATTTCAGTGATTTCTCTACACCAAAAGATAAGCTTCATCTAAGTACATTTCCACAGTAGATCTCCATATTTGTTCAAGTCTTTATAACATGCAAGTTCTGATCTAAGCCTAAAGCACTAAGGTAATCAATGCTGATGAATGACTAGAAATGGCTTCTTTATTCCACTCCTCACTGAATAGAAAGTTTCCATTATCTTCCTCAACATCTTCACTCTATCAATTTGACAGGGGCATGCAGTTCTACACTCCACTGCCTTCACTCTAGAACTGTATACAGTTTTTCTATCTTTTTCTAATATAAAAGAAAACTGATAAACGATACAGTCTAGTGAAAACTTATTATCTTCCCTTGTGTCATATTTTTTTCTTTTAATTGTTCTATATTTTATTAAAATGCATATTAGGATAAATACCCAGTGTCAGTCAAAATATATATGTATGGAATGCAAAAGCTTATTTGGACAAGCAGAAAAAGAAATCATTACAGCACAATAAATGGTAATCTGGTTAAGTCTGAGTGTAATGCACCTGCTACAAAATTTATAATATCTTATCTGTTTTGACTTATCATCGTACCTGCAAAATATTTCTCTACCAGAGAAACATTCTTGAACATGCATTGCTCAAAGATAATTGGAAGAAAATGACAAATACAAAAATGTTCATTGAACTAAGCAGGGTTTTATCAAGCTTTTGACAGTAAGACAACATACTGTTAATTGTAAAAGCAAAGTAGGTTTTATCAAGCTTTTGACAGTAAGACAACATACTGTTAATTGTAAAAGCAAAGTATTACAAACATCCAGGAAAACACTGCCAACAATATTAAAAAAGCAGCTCCCTTCCCTCACCCAGGCCATTTCTGCAGAACTGGTCCTCCCCCGCAGCGTGCTGTTTGATCCTTCATAAGATGATCTGATTTCTATAACAAGGATCCTGTTGCTGCAGGGACCCAAGATACTAATGGTGGTCTTTTAACCCTGGTTTTCTCCTTACTGGCCCATTATATTTCCAGCTTTCAGTCTTTAATAGAGGCATAATGTTCATTGCAGAGTACTGATGAGCTTTCACATTGTCTGTCAACCCTTTTAAACTTGTTGCCTTATAATAAGCAAACGTCTAAGAGTCCCCTGAGTACTTAAGTTCCCAACATCAAGTTTTATGCAAAATTAAAAATTATACTTTTTTAAAACATTCTGTATTTGTGATAACTCACATATTTGAATAACATATCTTGGTATTAAGAAATGTTCTGAAGAAGGGATCATCAAGTTCCAGGTGAGCACAGGATGTGGATCGCCTTCAGGGATCACTGTGCAGCAGAAAGGGAAGGAAGAAGGCGAGGGCTTGACCAAACACCATACTGAAAAGTAGAGCTAAGAATCACCTACAACTCTTTTACCACCACTTCCTCTCCGTTCCCCCTTCCCACTGCAGGAGTCACCAGCCCCACAACCACAGGTCAGCTTCCACGGGACCTGGAACTCCGGAAAACACACGGCAGCATCACCACATGTTCATTGCCTGCCATGGCTACCACATGCCCAGCCTCCCATCCTCTCTCTCACACATCCTCTAGCCTTACCTTTGCAAATGAGAGGCTTCTGTAAGTAAGTACTCCACACTGGGCTATGGAAAAAGGCAATGCTAACTAGCTGCTGCCAAGACAGTGGAGATTTAGGCCCGTGATGATCAAAATTAATAGGTGGCAATAAAACATACTTTTAGAATTATGATACTACAGTGTTATTCTAGCAGTGTCCATTGCTTTCCTAAGTGGTTAATAAAGGACCTCTTTATATTAAAATTATCACCCTAAACATGTATTAAATTTACCTCAACTTCTGTATCATTATAAAAAAAAAAAAAATAACACAAAATTCTTCCTCTTGTTTTACGCTCTATCAAGCCATTCTGCAAGAAGTAAGGTACTGATTTTCAGACAGAAATTTGAGTTTAGAACATTTTCTGTAGAAATCCAACTGAAAGCTTACCTGAGCATGTTCAAGAACTCCAAGAACTTAGGCTTTAGGTATCATAAATGTTTTTTATGAGTGAAAGATTAATTTTGGAAATTGGATTATATACATTGAACTACTTAACCTGCTAAACAACCAACAGATTCTGCAAAACAACTGCTTTCTCCCATAACTTCTGCTTGATACTTAGTTCATCTTTAACAAAGCTTCAGATAACGGGAAGTGAAAGCATCCATAAACATTACCTCTCCACAAACACTGTCCCATGGTCTTACTTTATCTATGTGGCATACTCATTTTAATCCACATTACATGCTCACTTTAAACTTGTGGGGTTTGGTAATTTGTGTTCCAGTAATTAATTCCATTAACCAATAATGCCTAATACCTGAAGTACTCCATACATATTGGCAACTTAAAGTATTCACTCACACAAGAATAACAAGCCTGAAAAACTCAGAAGAGAAAAAAAACACACACACACACAAGAAAAGTAACATATCCTCATGTCTATGCCGTAAAATAAGTTATTTCTCATAATTTTACAAATAAATAAATTAAAATTAAGTTTAGTTTTGATGTGATCACTTTTAAAAAAAGGTATTCAGTATATCTAAGCTTGTTTTACCTTTGTCACCAAGTAAAAGTCTTATTAGGTAGAATTACTTCCTCTAAAAGCTAATGGTATCTCGACTGATTTAGATTAAAAAATATAACACCTTCTAACTACAGGCTGGACTCAGAAAAGAAACAAAAAATAAAACTTTTCCTTGTAAAACAAAATCACCAAGACTTACAACTAATCATTTTTTCTCCATAGAAAATTGTTTGTTTAATGGGTCTTCTAAAGGTGGCTAGTATTTGCTTAATTATACCATTTTGTTTTCATCTTTGAGCTTTATTCTTGAGCACCATCATCCAATAGCAGGTTATGATGAAAAGCTGTTTCAGTGCCCCCGTGTGCAGATCACATCCTCTTATTGAGCTCCCTGCCCTTTCCTACCTGTCCTTCCTCCCTCCCATCTTCAAATAAGAAGTAAAGCTTGATCTTTTCCTTGATCTTTCTGTAAAAAGCAATCTATAATATTGACCTCTAAGAGGCTGCTAGCAATTAGATTTCCCAAGCGGCTACAAGAGTGAAACCAATGTTAGCTGATTCACAAATTGTAACAATTCCAGGGGCTTTTCTGAATAACCCTTCTTCACAGACACAGAAACGGGCTGGCTAAGCAGAACAGCCAGCAGTGCTGGTCTCCACATCACCCTCCCCACAGCTCAGGCTACTGCCGTCTGCCTTGAAAGCTGTCAGCCTATTCTGGAGGCACCCTCAGCTCCTTCAGGCAGTGCCCCTCATCCAAAATTCCTACTGTTGATCAAAGCCCGATGCGTCTCCTGTGTCATCCATCTCCTACAGACACATGGTGATGGGAAGCTGCCATTTTTGTCTCTCATGCAGATGAAAATGACCAAGAGGTTTCTTAGCCGTGGACTGCTAAAAAGGACCACTGATACATGGGTCTGAAACAGCCAGCAGAAGTGAAAATGCCCTGCAAAGCTGGGAGCGAGAGATCACTTTCATTACTCAATAAAAGCATTAACTATGCTTCAGAAAGATTGCTCTCACCTGCTTTATTAAGTTTTACTGGAAATTCTTACTTTTATTAACATAACTATGTCTTTATGAACAATTATTTATAGTGTAGCATATATCTTAGGAGAGTAAAAATATCATTCAGTAGCCAGCACAGTTAAACACTTCTTGAGAAGTTTCTCACTTGAAAATTAATTTCCCTACATACCCAAGTTTTGCTGTTCTTTAATAAATTAATCCAGAAGAACATTGTTCAATTGGTTTGTTTTCACATCATAGAATTTTGAATATCAGTCCTGGGGCCTGACCACCACCGATCTTCAGATGAATCCTTTTGTTCTGTGCTTGATTATTTTATGAAGCATTTTGCCAACAATTTTATCTCGCAAATACTCTCACAAAGCCTATTCAGGAACCAAAGTCAGCAGACCATAGGTTGTCCCAATACCCTCTTTCTTTTCCATCTATGGACAGAACCACGGGCCATTCATATATAATGACCTTGATACTAAAGGACTCCCCACGCAACTAGACTCTGTAAGTCAGTGGGATCTCCTGTCTTTAAAATAACTTTATTTCAGATAACTACGAAAAAAACAGTGAAATATTTGCAGCCATTGGCATTGAAGTCCTTTTGTAGACATTGCAAATAATGCAACATCTGTTAGAATAAAATAGCACTAATTCATTTTTTAAAATAAATTCATTCTGAAGTCACTAAGAGGTCTCTACCATATATTCATATAAAATTTTAATTCCAGATTAATGTGTCAAACTATTTGTATACATGTTGAAAGAACAGACCTGCAAGCAGATTCAGCAGTCACTATTTGCTACATAGCCTCCCTGGGTGCAGCACGTGGAAGTGGCCTATAGCAGGAAGCCAGATAGGAAGTGGGTTTTCAGCTTTTTAAGAAACTGAGAAATCCATTCATGCAGTGGACAGCAATTCTTCAAAGGTTTGAAGCACAACTGCTGAATTTCGCAATTTTCAAGTTACAATGGAAAGTCAGAGCTTTTTTTCTTCAATCTTTTCAATAGGGCATTTGCAAAACTATTCTACTTCCCTCTCAAGGAGAAAAAAAAAAAAAAAAAAAAAAAAAAAGCTGCTATGGTAGCTGCTAGTACAAATTTAGAACACCAGATTAGGTGTGGAAAAGAAAATAAAAAGCACCTTTCAAAAAACTATGCTTCATATAATTCTTGATATGTATGCATGTATGATGTACATGTGCTCAAAACTAGAAAAAGAAAAGAAAAAGCCACACCAGAAAGTCTTTGTATGGTTGAAGGACATGCAAAATTTGACAGTTATGTGAATCAAGAGCATCAGTTTTGCTGACATTTCCAGATCTGGTGAGATTACCTAAGAAAGTTTTTTGAGATCTTCCAGTGAGAGCTAGCAGAGATACATTTGGACGAGGATATAGGAGCATGGAAACATAGGAAACGTTCACATGACATTTAAGAATGAATTGCATCAAGTTTTACAAACAATATACAATGTCTTACTGACACTTGAGTTTCATCATAAGAATATCCCAATTAAAAGAAACAGCTGATAAATCTCTCAACATTACCAACTGTTGCCTTATGGAAAACACTTGGTGCTTGCATTATGCTAGTTACAGAATAACTAGTGCAAAGCAGATTACACCAGCATAAGAGAACAATCTTCTGAAAGAGTTTGCTATGGCATGGAAAGCATCGGCCTCCATTTGACATTTTTATTCAGAGAATAGATCTTAATTTAAAAGAAAATGAAGGCCTGAAAAAGGTAACATTTCTCTCTGAGATGTCAAGCAAAATGAATCCACAGCATGATCTTGTGTTGTCAATGCTGTTAGAGACCATCCCTTTATAGAGCCAGAAATATAGCACTGTTACTGTTAGCCTACACTAATAAGTTTGGTATTACTCATAATTACTCTCCATAATGTTCAGGGAAAAAAAAAAATAGTCAGTCTATTGAAACCATAGAGCTCAACAAGAAAAAAAATGTGATGGTAACAAAAGTAGAATGCTAGCAGCAATCTGAGGGTGAAAAACCTGTGGCCTAGGTAGTGAACGAAGGGATAAAAGAGTAAGCTGTTCTGCATACCATGAATTTGGCATTTTAACCTAAATGTAAACTGAAAAAAAAATCCACATTGGCATCAATAAAAACACAATTAAAATTAAGAAGAAATTCCATCCTTCTTGACATTCTGTCAACTTTTGAGATTTGAGGAACAAATGTTTTGTCATTGGCCCTTTTGTCCTAATGCAGATTTAAAAAAAAAAAAAAAATAGTTTTCAAAGCATTTAAAGCTTCTATCAATTTCTGCTATTTTCTGAAAAATGATCTGGAATTTGACACCAGCATTTTTTCCCTTTTGGGGATTCTCCTTGATTTCTTTCTTTTCTTCGCTTTTCCCCTTCATTCTTTGAATACATTTCAGGAAAGGATTTTAATTTAGCTAGACAAGACTTTCTTTTGCAACACTGTCTTGACTCAATGAGAAACAAAAAATAAATAAATAAATAAATAAATAAATAAAATCAATGACTAAAGACATACAAAGATGAGTTCTAGCACAGCTAGCTGAAATGACTGAAAAATTTCTGCACCAGAGGCTCATTAGTGACTCTGTTTGGTCATTTCAGCACAAAGTTATTTAGATTTGATAGAAGCCTCATGGTGATTTGACCAACAGCATTTAAACAATCCATGAATTCAGCTGCAAAAGTAGCAATCACTAATAAGGTGGCAACCATTTTAAACAACTACATTTACTGCTGGAGGAATCATTAGTCTGTAGCCTACAACTGTTTGATATTGGGAAGTGTGCACCTTGGCTTTTGGTGGGTAGTAAAATCGATGCGCTGAGGTTTTGATAGTCTAGCACAATGACTGCAAATAAATCAGTGCAAAAATACAAACTGCATTTTCTATTTTTACTTATCTTTCCCTATTTTTTAGGGATTTCTCTTATTTTACCTTAAAGGGAACAAAATTATTCACTAGAAGCACTAGTATTAAAAGTTTTAGCTCATTTTGAGTAACTTTTTACACCAGAAAGACTTTCAAATTGGACTTTTTATATTAAAGATCAAAACCATAAAATGATCACCTCTAAATTTAAA
This sequence comes from Oxyura jamaicensis, assembly GCF_011077185.1. Taxonomy (NCBI): domain Eukaryota; kingdom Metazoa; phylum Chordata; class Aves; order Anseriformes; family Anatidae; genus Oxyura; species Oxyura jamaicensis. Next base: position 97,101,858 of record NC_048893.1, read on the forward strand.
AGTAATAGGAGACAGTTCAAATCAAACTCTTAATTCAAAAGTGCCTTTTTTTGTTGTTGCAGCTTAAACATTTTTTAAAAATACTTAAAATAATAAGAAATATAAGTATAATGGCTGTTGCCATTGGAACAAGCAAGTTAAAATGACTTTCAGCTTCTTAATTACTTAGTGTTAACATGCTAACACCTTTGATACTTTGGCACTACTTTATCCATGAAATAAGTGCAATATTTCACAGCTTTATTCTTCTGTAAGTACCTTCTGCCCTCAAAGAATATTAAAATTGCTTAACAGAGGATTAAATAAAAAAAAGGAAAAAAAATAAATAAATAAAACAGAGGATTAATAAAAAATCAGAAGTTCCCTATGCTGAAGCCAGTTCAGTAGCTGCATCCAACTGTATGTCAGTGCTTTTATTCAACCAGACTGAGTTCAAAACAATTTGCCTGAATATATTCACAATCAAAGGATAACATTTCATTAATAAACCATACACAATGATATCAAAAAGAGCATTGGTTTTCATTCTGTTTAATGGGCTATAACAGAAACCACATTCATGTTTGAAACCTGTTATTACTTTCCTAAAATAGCAGTAAGTGAAATGATCCCATTCATTCAGCTTGTTTAGTGGATAGAAAATATGAGTAAAACCACCTGGCACAACAAAAGAAGAAAAAAAAAAAGGTACACAAAGCTGTATCAGAAAAAGTCTGAAGCTCAGCCAGGCTTGTGGCACATAAATAATGTAGGCTTCTCATTTTTCATAATATTGGACAGTAATTTTAATTTTCCTCCTTTCCTGAACTCTACATAATCTTAAACAGTATCTTAAATAAAAAAAAAAAAAAAAAAAAAAAAAAAATCATTGATTGGATGATGAATTAAAGCTTATCTCATTGATTGCAGTTTTATAGACATGCTTACTAGACAGGCTTTAACTAGGTACTTTGGATAAGACACTATCTAACTGCCTGTTAGATAGATAACTGCTAGCAGAGATTATGAATAAGAAATCGGGAACCTGGATGACACTCACCCAACAAAATTAAATTCCTTACAGTTTTCTAATTTTAGCTCATGTTTGCAAGCCTGCAATAAATGAATCTAGTGTATATAATTGCAAATCATATGGGAAAGTCTGAAATATTTTACAGTTTAAAATATATTGAAGAACTATTCAAACATTAAAAAGCTAAGAGATATTTATGCTTCTCTTCTCTAGATGAAAGCTCTAAAACACAGTAAAAAAAGAGAGAGTCTGGTGTGAGGAACTTGGGGAGAAACAATAGCTCACTAAGGAAAGCCTCCATCACTGAAATTAGCACCTAACTAGCGCAGTTCTGTAAATAATCCAGTTTTGCTTTGTGCTTGTCTCAATTAAAAAAAAAAAAAAAAGTATGAACATCGTGGAAAGGAGTATCCAAGTAGTCAGAGATACTGTCTCAACTGGCAACTTCATAAATGAGTAGCTTACATCCCATCCTAATTACTGCATAGTACAAGGTGGACTAGAGTTTATCTACAAGAAAGACCAGCAACTTCAATTTCATGATATTCTGTGGCAGCTCAATTGCACAGCTGCCTTTCCTAAACTGATGCAGGTAGAAAGTTATCTTGTCTCTTCTGAAAGATGCATATTTTATGATGTTAAAAATATATACATATATTCCTTCAACATCAAACCAGGAGTTTTCATTTCAACACACTGCTTTATCTGCCCGTGAGTATCATCTCAGTGAGCTTATGTTCCCTTCCTGTCTGTCTTCTCCTTATTACCATCTTACTCCTGCACAACTCTCTATCTTGCAAGCTGAATGAAGGATAATATATTTTATTTAGATTGTAAGTCACATAGCTTATTTTCTGTGCTATAAGTAATAAAACAAAAACATAACAAGATGTTCAATTAAATTGCACATCATAGACAAGGTACACCGTGCCCTGGAACAGCTTCCATTCGCTGCATAGAAATATGCTGTAGACATGACAAATCTTTGCAAAGTTTCTCTTAGTAATTACTCTGCTTAATGCAGGCTGTCATTACATGCTAGCTTTGATATGGAAAAATACTTAGTGTCATACACCTTCTGCAAAGCTGCCAGCAGTAAATACAAATGCCTTAAGCAGAGCTATCTTAACCGCACCTTGTGTGCCCTCCTCTTTGAACCCAAGCCCTGCATGCTGTTTGTCTCGACCGGGCCTGCTGGGCCAGCAAGCTTCAGCTCACCCATGCCACTGGCCAGAATCATCCTGCAGGGTAGCTGAGGCTACAGAGGGTGCTGGGCCCTGCACACCATGTAGGTGAAGCCACCTTGCACCCTGCCCAAGGCCGGGCAGCTCACCCGTGGCTGAAGTTGCACCCTGTGCCCCTGCAGTGGGAGTTACTGGCTCTGACCCAGCTGTTTTATTTTCAGTGTTATACGTCTACCTTATCATCACTTTAAAGTACAATATAGACATTATAAAGGATTTATTTACCCTGGGAATAAAAGGTATGTTAACAAAAAGCCTTTGATTTAATTGAGGAATGCATATGCATCTGAATTAAAAAAAAAAAAAAATCTCCAAGAGGACAAAATAAGTAATAGGTATCCAAACACTAGACTATTCATTCCTTTATTCTGCTTTCACCCAGAATAAACCAAGGCACAGTCACATTGCCGAAAAGCCTACTAAATTCAAATTTCATACCAAACTGGGGCATCTAATGAAGTATTAAAGTTTTTCACAGGCAAGGGAAAATCCTTTCCAAAGCTATAGCCTAAGCACACCTTTTTCATTAGACATTGTCCTGACTGCTCAAATTGTTGTGATACTTCAGAAAACGTGTAGCTTGCCTGTACCTTGATTCCGCAGCTGCAGGGGAGTCAGCATGAACGCAGTGCCTCAGGTTGTTGATAGGAAGTGCAATGTCTACTTTTGCGTCAGCTGAATATTAAACATGTTTATGAAAAGATTTGGGAAGATGCTTCTGTTTTCAGAAGTTATTCTTAGAGTTAGGCAGTTTATGGTTCAATTAACACCGCAAGACAGTCTCATACAGCTGGGGGAGGAGGGAGAGGAGGAAAAGCAGGATGGGAGGACGGCTATGCTCTAATTTATTCTTACAGAACTGAAGCTATAATCAGTTGTAACTATAAACTAATGAAAACTGTATATCAAGTTTTATTTTAACCAAGAAGAAATATCAACCTGGCAACAAAAATAGAAGTTTATTTTAAAAAAAGAAAAAAAAAAAAAACTGTGCAACATAATTTCTGTGACATTTACAAAAGCAAGTGGTTTTGGTTACCACTGTAGTTAGAAACAAACCTACACAAAGAAAGATATTGAAGAATAATGTCAGCATGTAAACAAAGCAGGTGTAATTAATCAAGATGTCAGAAGATGACATTCCTGCAGAAATTTTTAAAGGCATCTATAATTTTAAAATACAGCTTGTTCTTATGTACAACATTTCGTATTTAGCAAACATACTGTACCCCTCTAGACATTTAGTAGAATGACTTAATTGGATAGCAATGCAAATGGCATTGGTATTTTCTAACTGAATTGTTTGTAACACTATTAAGTGTCTAAATTAAATTTTCACTTCCCTTTGCTTTGCTTTTAAGCTTCATTAAATGAGACTCAGATTATTTCTACAGAACATATAAGAAAACAGTCTATTCTAGGTTCAAGAGATGTATGTCACCAATATTGTGTGACTGTTCTAATATTGTCAGAGGTTTAACTAATAATGAATGTTGCCATAAAAATTCCAGAGTTTGGAAAGATTGGTTGTTTCTGCAAATACTAATAGAAGAAGGAACTGTCTTCACATTACATATTAATATTCCTTTTCCTGTAGTACCTTTTTCAAATCTAAGTTTCCGAACAGAATCCATCCTAATATTTAAATGCACGACCTCAAGATTTCCTCTTGTCAACCAACTGTACAGTTATACAAAGGCACGTGCAACTGTGAATAATTCTCAACAATAGAACTGACACAAGAGAACAAAAAATAAGATAACATTCAGTTACCTCATTTGGTAGATTTACATACACAGATAGTTGGAAATTATTATGAAGTCTTAAGTCTGCAAACGACATTGACATTTGAATCAAGTTTGGTTCAAAGACTAGTCTATACATAGTAAATATTATCTAAGAAATCACTAAATGAAAATAATTCAGCGCTGAATAATTTCATATGGGGTGAATTACTGACCCTACCTCATTTGAAAGCAAGATTTCCATTTCTGTCAGTGAGGCTTATCACTTTATTCTCTGTATTTCAATTTAAATAAATAGTATCAAATTTGATAGAACAAATTTTGTGAAAACCATTTCAAAATGAGAAAAAAAAAGTTTCTTGTTTTCAAAAGACACCTGAACTTCAAGCATTTTTCATTAGTTCCTGGGAATTTAGTTTACTATATCAGAATATAAAACCAGAGATACCTGAATACACAGAATACTTTTCTAAGCCTTCCCCCATCTTTTCTGGAGATTGTTAGTTACCATTTCAAGCAGAAGTAAATAGGCTAATTGCAGAATAACACTTTGACAAACAATGCTATAGGCAAAATAAGGATGCCATAGTAAAATGGCTGCCAGGCATCCTGAATCAACATTGCTCACTGTGTTTTAATACACATTTTCTGCCACGAGTCTCTGAATGCATGAGTACTAGATATCTCTGTACTCACATATTCTTCTTTGCACAATCTTTTATACAAACTTTTTTCCCCATAATGTTTTCCTGGTTTAAATACACTCTCAAAATTCTCATTTCCTAGAAATAGGCTATGTCCATGTCCTATGAATATTACTGCACAAGTAGCATGGATATATGAACACTGAATAAAACCACATTTCTTAGTTTAACCGTATACAACAGAAAATAGTTACTGGTACAGCATGTAGAGCTTCCAGGAGAACCTAAGAGAACAACATCTAACACATATTTTAAACATTTCCTTCCTTCTACAAAGGAACCATTAAACCACATTAAAACAGACATTTCACAAGCCAGGCATCCATGTTCAAAAACCACTGCAATTTTCAGAAAAAAAGGGGATCATTCAGTTAACACCATAGACTTTTAACATTAATTTCACAAACTATTTTAATTATCTTTTAAATAAACTACAATTTATGCAAAGTCATAACTGAGGTTTTTCTTACCGATTTTTCTGATCATATACATAGAGGTTGATAAAGTCCAATATATCTCAACCATGTTGTTCAGAGTCTTTCAGAAAAATCTATTTCCAGTTATAACAGCCATATGGAAGATGTAAATAATGACTAAGGAGAATATTACTATTATACCAGAAACTAAAATTTCCCTAACAACTTCTAGAGCACCAACACAACCCCCCAAAAAATGTTGGACATTAACAAAATTCAAACTATAATACATATAATTTATAAATATAGTCGCCATGCACAATATTTCTCAAGATACGGGATTATAGTTTACTTTCATGTAACTTTTTCCCTTCATAAACAACACATCTACAAAGACCTCAAAGTTAGAAATTGTACCCTAAATATATAGTTTAAATATCAGAAGGACAAAACAGTCAGAAAAGTCTATGAAACTCAATGCCTAACATCCAAGCATCTCTGTATCAAATACCTTTTCAAACACTACAGATTTTTACGTTGTTAATATAGAAACCAATTACAACACTGATTAAAACACTGCACAAGTTGTTACCAATTATTCACTTTTGCTTATGTGCTCATTTAAAAAACAAACAAGAAATGAATATTTTTCTTACTTACCCACAACGTACTATAGAAAAAGCATTAAGCATACTTGACAACCAGGATTTCTGTTAACCTTCAGTTACTCACCTAGGAAACAGAAGAAAACACGTAAGTACTCTTTTGTATGGGGAGGAAGAATAAAGCATTGATTTTTAATGTATGTAATAACCTTCTACATTTTGAAGATCTCTGAAATAAAGTATTTTATTTTTTAATCCAAGTTAAATGAAAGGAGCAGGAAGTATTTTATGTAGGGAGATGGACCACAAAACAACAGTTAGATAGAAACTGCCTATTTGTTGTGTAACATCCAACCAGTTTACTCATCTGTAGCGCTGATACAATACTGTTCTGTTACCACAAGAGGAGTCTCAAAATCTTCTGAAACTATACTGGATAAAGATCCTGTGTTCCAAATACACTGCCTGAAGCAACATTTTAGCAGAGCACTGTTACAAAACTAATTAACTTTTGTAACTGCCATAACAGCTTTCAAGGTTTCCCACCAAGCCTGGTGGGAGATCCAACATTTTGCCCAATAAAGTTATATAACTTTTTTGAACTGGCATATTTATAAATATATTTTAAGCTCATTTTCGGTTCAACAGAACAGAGAAGATAATATGTTTTAAGTAATGCCAAACATATAATCAGTGCTATGTTCTTCCAGAGGTTTAATGAATTCAGTATTTATTATTGAGTAGTGTGTGTGAATGGAAACCAATGATGAATATCAGAAAAAAAAGGTTTCTTCATCAATGTATATGCATATTTGTAAATGGTACAAATGGCCATATAAACAATGTTCTTGACATGAGATTTGTTTTTAATGCTGGTATAGAAAGTACTTTGAATTCCTCAGGCTTTTGTGTGCTGCTAATATTCTTCTTCTATTAAGATTATTTTGTAAATTTTGTGTATTTTTCACTGCCCAGCCAATGTATTATAACTGTAAGCAAAGTTCTCCAAAAATGTAACTCACACACACACACACAAAAAAAAAGCATCCCAGCTACTGCCATGAGGCAAGCAGCACACATCTCAATGCATGGATGGCCACTGATACACCTTGCTGATGCAAATCACACTTTAGTACCCTGAGGGCTAGATCCAGACTGCTTAAGTGAGAATTTGGTGCAAAGCGGAAGTAGGATATGCAAAGCACTTTGCACAATCAACAAGAACTCTGGACACCTCTAATAGCATGCAAAGGACTACTAAAAGCACTCCTGTTACTCCCCTGCCATTCTTTGCTAAGTTCTCTTTTACAGAGGTCCTTCCTTCAGCAAAGACTTTAGGATATTGCAATGTTTAGAAGATTAGATGGGCTTACTGTATTTCACATTTTTCTATCACAACATTTTTAGGTGTTATTTCAAGGTCTTGTATGTATCCCAAGGTTCAGATAAAGCAGTTTTTTTGTTGTTGTTGTTTGTTTTGTTTTGTTTTCCTCCTCAGTGTTTCCTCCTCCATTTCACTTTTCATAGAATCACAGAATCATTAAGGTTGGACAAGACCTCCAAGATCATCTTCTGGTCCAACCATCACCCCTACCACCAATGTTACACACTAAACCATGTCCCTAAGCACTAAGTCCAACCTTTCCTTAAACACCCCCAGAAACGGTGATGCCACCACCTCCCTGGGCAACCTGTTCCAATGCCTGACTGCTCTTTCTGAGAAGAAATGTCTCCTCATTTCCAACCTGAACCTCCCCTGGTACAACTTGAGGCCGTTCCCTCTAGTCTTGTCACTAGTTATCTGCAAGAAGAGGCTGATCCTCAGCTACACACAACTTCATTTCAGGTAGTTGCACCAAGCAATAAGGTTTCCCCTGGGCCTCCCCTTCTCCAGACTAAACAGTACAGTTTTTTTTTTTTTTTTTTATTGATTGTTTTTAAATACCACCTTACTTTTTAAGTTATCCTCGGATTTTGCACACTTCTGATACTTTCAACTCTTTCTCTCAATGACAATGCATTTTTGCATCTTGTGTGTTTTTTTGACTACTCCTCTGTGTGTGTTACATATAAGTTATTAAATAAATACTACACTTAGCTTATCTATATTTTGAATGAAAGAAGATACATACACATACTGCTTGAGAATACATGCCTAGTAAATAAATAGGTCATTCCCTACTGGAGTGCATTTCAACTGGACTTCTACAGTTAATCTTACTGCCATAAGGATAAATCCCACTTCCAAAGATATGTAATTGTTGTGGGGTTTTTGTTTGTTTGTTTTTAATAAAGGAGACATGAATTAGCTTAAGTCAAATATGTATATTTTCCTCAAAGGAAAGTGAAAATATTTTTTAAAAACACTATTAATAATTATTTGGCATTCCAAAAGAACACTGAAGATGTTCATGTTTAATTCTAAAGACACAGATAGTTCCTCTGAGTTTTGCATAACTATCTTTATCTCAAAGTTAATATACACATGATATTCAAGACTAACATTTCAGAACTCTTTTTTTTATTATTATTCTATAGAAAAAGAGTCTCATCATCTTAAAGGTTTGCATTTTCAGGTTGTGTTGCTTCTAAGGATCTTCTGCCTACGTTTACCAATACCAGTTCATACCCAGACCAGAAAGGACAAGGAGTTCTGCTCTTAGTAAAACTGTAGAAGAAATTTTTAAGCAGCAAAACAATACATGAACATGTTATAGAACGTAACTCTCCCTCTCTGTGGTAACCGAGGTCCAAACTAGACAGCTTTTTACAGGTGGTACCCTGCAAACTTAAACTCTGTACAAAGCCAAGTGGCAGTTCAAGTAGTCATGATAGCCCTGGAGCACTTTTCAAAAACATCTGCTCAATGCAAGAGACAGAAAAGTTACCTACTCAGACAAGACCATCTATGTGAAAGTTTAAAAATAAAATATTCAGTGTGTTTGTACTTCAACTGTAGAAAACCAAGAATTAAAGTTTAATTGTACACCTGAAGACAGAATTTAGCTGGCCTCTATGTGAAAAATCCCATGACATCTTTAAAGCAAAGGTTATTTTCTGAAAACTTTCCAGTCAATTAAGTATTTAAGAAATCGTTAAACTAACTGAGGTCAGTTCTTTATAAAACTGAAAAAAAAAAAAAAAAAAAAAAAAGTGTTAGGAGGTTTACTTCTTTTCTAATTGTCTTTGCGCAGTCTTCAAACTTCCAATGCAATTAACCTTAATGAAAACTTTAACAATAGTTTAAAGATAAGGGAACAGCATTGTGGCTATCCTAGATAACCTACATCCTTCACAAAACGCCAAGCAGGGATATTCTTCACAGAACTCTCCACACACCTATGCTTTTCCAAGCTGCATAACACCTTTAATCATCTTATCCTGGGCCCAGGCATAACTTAACTATTCATTTCTTGCACTTGTAATACCTTTTTTTTTTTTTTTTTATGATAACAAGTACTAAGGATGCATTTTTTTTTCACTGAATGCTGAAATATTTTCTGTCACACATTAGACATTGTTTATTTTTCTCTAAGTAACAGGTACTTGACATTATAGATGTATTAGACTTTTACCCACACAAGAATCGTAGTAAACACCCCTGCAGTTATACTGTGGAAGAATTGTTGTATTTCATACGATACTCAAAATGGATGAAATATAGTCTCAGTAAGAACGATGGACCAGTGCTCTAAAGAATAGGAAACCCACAGGCACAATTGGGTTCCGAAAGCCAGAGACTGCTCCGGGCCATGACAAACTGGCTTCTTCTTGGTGACCTTCACAGGAAACTAGTGACTGAGTAATGACAGACCAATAAACCTAATCTCATTTAGTTAACACATTCTGTACGCAATGCAAACTAGCTGTTAAAAGAAGGTAGGGCAAATCAACACAAATATAAAAGAGAATCTTTATAATTTATTTCCAGTTGCAAGCAACCCACTCATACAATAATATTTTGGAAGTTTTGTGTTTGAGTTACAAGTAACTCACTTTCTAAACAGGAAAACTTCCCTCCAGCAATTACTTAAAAGCAATCTGAATTATTTAGAAATATGATTTTTTGAATAATTAGCTGCTTATATTTTGCATAATCATCTTCAGAAATACAAAACCATTTTTGTGCTGTAATTCTTTTCCAAATACAATGTGTTTCTTTCATCTATACAAAATACGGATATGAGTATACTAGAAAGTAATTGCAATTATCGAAAGATCAAATGTATGATAAAATTAAAGTATTGGATCAAAGCTTTCACATCGTTGTCAAATACATTTGGAAACATACTGTATGATTTAAGGGTATAAAACAGCTCATGTATATCCAGACATAGGCAGACAAACATGCACACAATACTACAGAGGCTCTCTTGAAAATGTAATAAATGTGATACTTGAAAGTTTACATTAGTATTCTAAGATCTTTATATCACTGAACAAACTTTCTCAGACTAGTGGCAATCAAAGTAACACCAAAATCACACTGAAATGTGCACTCACATTTATCTGCTTTTTGAAAGTTGGCACAATTTAAATTCACAAAGGGGAGCTCAGATTTTCTTTCTAAGTTAAGCATTTACCATGCTAAATTTTGAATTAAGACATGGAAATAAAACATGCTATAATTCATGAGTTTTGGTTAAAGTGTTCATTTTTTGATACTTCTGGAACTAGAACAATACACCCCTTTAGCAAACACTCTGATAACTGGAACCCTGATGTGCGTGACAACTAAATGAGCTTATTTGAGCTGAACTTTGTCTAGCTATTAAAAAAAAAAAATCAGAATAAATAACTTGCAAATGGTATATTACACCTTTATATTTACTGCCAATCAATACTGAGGCTAGAATCTTAAAATGAGATCCTGAGTTACTACATCATACTGTGATAATGAATTGACCCATGTTTACTTAAAATCTACTTTTTGAAGTTTAGAGATATTATTGAGATAGTCTTTACATATTTTGATATAAGCTTAATAAGATCTCTATCATTTCAATGCTAAGCGCCTAAGAGAAAGACATCACATATTAAATTGGAAGGAGGGCATTTTTTAATGAAAAGTGAAAAATCAACCTGCAGCAATTGCGGACTTGGAATTTTCATTTACTTTTACATTTTACATTTCCAAAACATGATAAAGCTAAAAAGTTAGATGATATGATCACCTTCCAGATATTAATAATGTCCTTCTCCTCCTCCCTATATGCTGGCTTCATGTTGGCCCCAGCAAAGTCTGCACAACTTATGGACCACTCCATGGTCAGCACCTGTGCTACACTGTACGTAAAGAGGATCAGATTCAGTTACAACCACCACCACCTCCCCCAGTGCCAGCCTTTTCTGGCTCCAGGACAGCACAGACACTGCATTTGCAGAGCAGCTTAACTTCTTAGCTGTTGAATGATGACCCACTTATCCCACTGGAATATAGGCCACAGGGGAAAAACAAAGTGCTTCAGAGAAAGTGTCCTATACATGTTCAGTGTAGACACATCTCTGAAAAAAAAAAAAAAAAAAAAAAAAAAAAGCTTAAAAAAATAAAATATAGAATCCAATGTTTGCCTATTGATTTCCAGAGTATTTTAAGCCATAATGAGATGAGTGAGAGCTATGAAAAACACGATACTTAAAAACCTGGTTTACAAGTTTAAAGGGCTGTATCTTCATTCAGCTTTAGAAGTAAAAGACGTGAAAAATACCCATAGCATAGACATTGATTTCCTAATTCATCCATATATTAACAGCCACGTTTTAAAGTCGTTACCATTGATTCTAAATTATGGTTCCAGAATGCATCTTAAATGATACGGGGAAAAAGAAAAGAGAAGGTTGCTCCTAACCAGGCTAAATAGCTTTCCTTCAGTGGAATGATACCTACTGACACCTAGGAATGTTATTTTTAAATAGCACATGATATGCTTGTTGTTACAACTGCTCCAAGCACCTGGTGAAATTTGCAGCTGAGAAGGCCTAACAATTTAAAAATAACTGAATCACAGCTTACTTTTAATGTCAAATAATATAATCACCTGTGTTTATTATGCCTATTTAGACAAGCTGCCCGTCTCTGTTCCCAATAACTTCTTTCCTTCTGTCATCTCAAACTTGACATTTTTCAATTCTAAGTATACGGATTTTTTTTTTTCCTTGGATGCCCTGTCATTAAAACTGTCACAAACTGTAACTATTTATGTATATCTATGTAGTGTTAACATAGCTAAATCTCCAGACATCATACTGGTGCTGTTTGCTCATGTCATTCTCCTGCCAGCCCTGGTTTTCACTGCTGCTGATACAATGCCCTTCTGTGCACAGCAGGCCCCCTGCCCTTGTTGACTGTTTCCATAGCACTGCAGGCCCAGGCACGCTACCTGTGTTTCTGGTTGTCTTTGTTTTTCAAGTATTTTAGGAGTCACACCTAGTGACACCACATCTTAATGCAGGGCCAAAATAATTATATAATAAAGATCGCATAAATGGCCTATATAGATAAGTAGCTTTGATTGATCCGAGTTTTGATTTTTTCTCACTAATGGGGAAACCATCCACAATTCCAATTTTTAAGTCCCTGCTTTCAAAAGGTTTCACATATGCACACCTCAGCTATTTACAGCCTTGCAAACATATACCTCAATAGGTCCAGCCAGGCCTTAATAAAAAGGTGGGGTGAAGAAGGGGGTAAGAAGAAGAAGAAATAGAAAAAAAAAAAAACAACGCTTGCTTTTTATTAACTTCGTACTGTCTATTCATTTTAGTAAGCAAGCTGATGAAAAAAAACAGCTATTTTTCTTCATGCTTTTCAAATCATATCTTCTATTCATCATCCTCTCCACTCCTTATTCTACAATTCAAAGCATTACTACACTTTTCCAGTGTCAAACTTACTGATATATCTGATATACCCCAGACAATATCTCTCCCCCCGAGCCTGTTATTAAGTTTGGCTCCAAATCACTGGCCAGGATAACGTTTTTAATGTTCTTTAATTGAAGATCCTAATGGGTGAAATGTAAATATAAATCGAACTGAGACTTCATTAATTACCACCACAGGTTGCACATGACAGTCCTTAGCAGTAACTTGCATCTCCTGTGAATTTATTAAACAAATTCTCACAACACACATAAATCGCACAAGGGGCAGACACAAGCAAACATGGAGAGGGATTCTTTATCAGGGAGCATAGTGATAGGACAAGGGGGAATGGTTTTTAAACTAAAAGAGGAGAGGGGAGATTTAGATTAGATATAAGGAAGAAATTCTGCACTCACAGGGTGGTGAGTTACTGGAACAGACTGCCCAGAGAAGCTGTGGATGCCCCATCCATAGAGGTGCTCAAGACCAGGCTGGATGGGGATTTAGGCAACCTGGTCTGGTGGGAGGTGTCCCTGCCCATGGCAGGGGGTTGGAACTGGGTGGTCGTTAAGATCCCTTCCACACCAAACCATTTTATGGTTCTGTGAAACACGTCAATAATAGCAGAACTAAACACCATAAGATGAAATATGATCTCCATCCAAAATAAAACAATAAGAATGTCTAGAAAAATAAACTAAAGCTATTAGAGGAAACAAATTGGAAAGATCAGGAAGGAGCTTGCCTCCCCACTGCCTGTCACAGCTGGAACTCTCATCTAAATCACTAAAAAAAATGTAAGGATCCTTTTTTAAATCTGTTTTGTTTTTCTTTTTCTTTCTTTTTTTTTTTAATATATTTTCTTCTTTCCCTGCAAATGTAAATGATGGCCAAAACTCAGTATTTCCTTCTGTGAATTTCACAGATTCAACCTTGTTTGACACTATCACCAAAATTATCTGTGCCCCTATCTCTTTTCACAGTTCTAGTTAAGTACTAGCCTGTTTTTCCTTCAATGACAATCACCATGACTATTTGGACCAAACTTCTTTTTTCTTTCCTATGTCTTCTCAGGTTAGTCTGCTTCTCAGAAATAGCACCCCACTTGATGCATGGTTTGTCTTATTTCTGCCACAGCAGTTTCTCTTTCACAAACGGAACCATTTTCTTGGACTTGTTCCCTAAAACTCAGCATCTTTTCCTGATTTTTGAAATAACTATTAAAACCCATCACTGTAGGATAAAACAGAAAATATTGATTCAATAACAACAACAAAGTTTCAAGAGTTGCATGAGATTTTCTGCACACAGACTAGGTTACCAGACTTGGTAGCATTAGATGAAAGTCCATGAAGAGCATGAACCAGCTACTTCTGACTCATTCTCCTTTCTCAAGTACCCATGGTTATTTATTCTACTGATACCTTTCTTGGGGGTTGGAGGTGTGCCAGGGGGCTGCTAAATATTAGTCTAGAGACTTAAATAATGTGCTTCTTTCTCTTCTATTTAAGAGAACACACACCATAGCATGAGGAAAAGGCTCATCCTCTCACGAAGTCCACAACCAAGGCTGTTCAAAAACTATACTGCAAGATCCATGTGTCCAAGGTGGTAAGTCTTCTATACTAAATCTGATCAGAGAAAGCTTACAACAGCATATATATATATTACAAATAAAATGTGACTTGACATAGCCTTCAAGTTGCTGGTCAGGCCAAAGTGGAAAAAGGGCTGAAGTCAGTTTTGCAGACTTAGTTTAGTTCTGGAATGCAAGAAAGTCATTGGATAATGTAACAAAAAAAAAAAGTAAGCAGATTTTCTAAGCATAAGATCCTGGGGACATTTTTACATCAAACTGATTAAGGGGATTACTAAAATACCCCTTGTGGAAAGGCTATTTGGCAGGATAGCTGACTCTCTAAATGGCAAAACACAGTCAACAAAATATAAGATTAATTTAAAACAATTACTCCAGACATTACTCAGTCTTGAAGTCCACTCAGACAGTATCTGAACTCACAACAGTCTAGGTACACGACCCTACAAGCTAAGATGAGCGCAACTCAAGTCATATTCTGAAGGTACTGCAAAACATGCAGATCTTTAAATTATGTGGGCACTAACTGACACACTGCCTAATAAACTACTACTCCATTTGATTTCCCAGTTAAGTACATGTTTATTAGCTTTCCCTTCTATTATCATGTTACTACTCAAAGTACAATGCTTTGAAAAACAGCAATATACATTTAAATTTCACAAGTTATTATCTTGTCTAAGATATTTCAAGAGTTCAGAATATGCAGGTACATTCTATGCAAGTGTTGTTTTTTTGGTGTATTTTTTTGTTGGTGGTGATGACTTTTTAAGTTTTAGTCTTATTGTAGGTTCTGTAAACCAGACCCTTGAGGGGAAAGTGCCTAGACATTCACCTTTATTGAATTACCCCCACAGGATCAAAACCCAGAAAAGCCAAGCTTTATTAGAATATAAACTAAGACAGTTACCTGTTTACACAGAGAGTATGAAAACTGTGTAGATATGACAAAACTGGCATTATTTTCCATTTAACTGTTCCCTTTGAAATTACTTTTAGGTACGTCCTTGTTTCCAGAATCAATTATGTTTGCAATGACTTCCTGAGATGTAACAAATGCTACTCAGGGTGTTCCTGTCCCTGAGAAGCTTTTTTTGCCTATGCTGCAAAGTTTCTGCCTATCTTTTCACTCTCTGTTCATCTCGACATTTTGCAAGTGTCTGCAACAAAACCGTACACACTACAGGTCCTTGCTGTGACTCTCCCCTTGGCCTTCTTCCACCTTTTCTCCTGCCTGCCCACCCTGCATTTGTGGAGGCTGCTTTTCTTCCCCTTTAACTACTTTTTACAGGAAGAAAGCAACTCTTCCAAATGGTTATTTCTTCCTTCTTAAAACAATATAGCTTGTAAACTGAGAACAAATAGATAAAACATGTTCTGAGTTATAGGGTCAATTAATGGCTTTAATGTGAACTTGGTCCAACCCTATACATGAATAGGGCTCCATGTGTTAGCAACTTAGTTCTTGTTTGTATACGAATGATTTTACTCATGTAAATCTGGAGGATTAACAACCCACAACTTTAGTCACCATGCAGTAATTTATATTGAAAAAATATGAAGAAATAAAATGCTGAAGATGTATTATGCATTATGCAAGTTATTATACACATTATCAGCTTGAGAATATCAAATTTGTTCAGAAGAAACAAAGAAACTTTAACAACTGTTCAAGTTGTGATTGCTCTACTGTAGCAACTGAAACCTTCCTATGAATGCTCCCTATGAATGGGATTTTTACATCACGTTTAAAATACTTGATAAGTATTGTCAGTCTATCACATTCAAGATGAAGCCCTAACTTGGATCTCAGTTTCTTACATTAGGTATGTTCCACTTACATACATAAATGAAACATCACTTAGGATTGGGGTTTGAACTCAGGTCTTTCATCCAAGCTGAGTGGTCCCACCAGTCAGTACACAGATGCTCTCCACCTCTTTGCCCAACAGATATTTAAATGCTTAAGTAACCAGAGAGTTCTAACAGAGAAGAAAGTAACCTCAATGTATTATCATCAGAGGACTTTCCTAAAAGATGGCAAAAAAACGGAACAGAAATTTGAACCTAGGTCTTTAGGGTGAGTTAGTATCAGGAATATATTGGAAAAGGTCTCTCATTCCCTCAATCCCCATCAGTAGCAAGCTTCTGTAAGTTCTGTAAGTCCTTTATTTGTAAATCCATTTTATTAATGCCTAGCCAACGAGGGAAATACTGCTTATTGATAATAGGAGCTTTTACCTTTTGAACATATATTTAGTCTAAATAAGGGCTTTGGACAAAGATATGCAAGTACATGCCTGAAAAATTACAGTAGGGTTGTAACAAAGCCTGGAATAATCAAAAACAACTATGAAGCCAAAGAAAAAGAACAAGCTACCTGCAAATCTAGCCATCACTTCATCTTTGTGGTGGTCTGACTAGAAGCAAGTGGTCACAGAGAAAACCTAGACATTCATGCATCCTGTGATCATTAAGTCCGAGGGAATAGCACACTTGTGTATACTGTTCACTTCCATATGTATTCTGCTGCATGTGTTTTTTGGTT
Source organism: Oxyura jamaicensis (assembly GCF_011077185.1). NCBI lineage: Eukaryota > Metazoa > Chordata > Aves > Anseriformes > Anatidae > Oxyura > Oxyura jamaicensis. Next base: position 97,118,593 of record NC_048893.1, read on the forward strand.
TAAATCATGGTACTTTGGTGTGACTAACTATTCAAGTATCAACATCATTATCAAGACAGAAGACAAAAATGGAGTATGCAACTAAATCAGGACGTAAGAACAAGAACCATAAAATGGGTTCAGTTAGAAGGGACCTTGAAGACCACCCAGTTCCAACCCCCTTGCCATGGGCAGGGACACCTCCCACCAGACCAGGCTGCTCAAAACCCCATCTGACCTGGCCTTGAACACCTCCACGGATGGGGCATCTACAGCTTCTCTGGGCAACCTGTGCCAGTGCCTCACCACTCTGAGTGAATAATTTCTTCCTAATACCTAATCTAAATCTCCCATCTTGAAGTTTAAAAATACATCCCCCCTTGTCCTATCACTACACTTCCTGACAAAAAGAATTCTTCCCCAGCTCTTCTGTAGGCCCCTTCTAGGTACTGGAAGGCTGCAATGAGATCTCCTCAGAGCTTTTTCTCCAGGCTGAACAACCCAAGCTCCCTCAGCCTGTCTTCATAGGAGAGGTGCTCCAGCCCTCTGACCATCTTCATGCCAGATCTCCTCTCCTGGAGCCCCCACACACACTTATTGTGTTTGGGGCACCAGACCTGGACACAGCACTACAACTGGGGCCTCACAAGTGCAGAGTAGAAGGGGACAGTCACCTCCCTTGACCAGGTAGTTATGCCTCTTTTGATGCGGTTGGCCTTCTGGGCTGCAAGCACGTACTGCTGGCTAGCTTTTCATCCACCAGAATCCCCAAGTCCTTCTCTGCAGGGCTGCTCTCAATGAGTTCCTCTTCTAGTCCATGCTCATGTCTGGGATTGCCCCAACCCACATGCAGCACCTTGCACTTGAACTCATTGAACCTCATCTGGTTCGCATGGGCCCACTTCTCCAGCTTGTCCAGGTCCCTTTGGACAGCATCCTTTTTCTGTTTTACTGACTGCACCACTCAGCTTGGTGTCATCTGCAAATTTGCTGAGGGTACACTCAACCTCATTATGTCATTGGTAAAGATATTAAACAGCACTGGCCCTGAAAAAGACCCCTGAAGGACACCATTCATCACTGGCCTCCGCCTGGAGGCCATCCAGACAATTCCTTATCCACTGAATAGTCCATCCTTCAAATCCGTTTCTCCAACTTGGAGATCAGGATGTCACATGGGACTGTGTCAAAGTCTTTACAGAAGTCCAGATAGATGATATTGGTGAGCCTTCCTTTGTTGACTGATGCTGAAGAAAAGCTAATTTTGAATTTTTGGCTAATAACAGTTAACTGCTTTTCCCTCAGAATATACATATTGAGTTAAAAAAAAAAAAAAAAAAAATGTATCTGCCAGGAATTGAGAATGACAGTTTCAAGAAATAATCTTTAAATTTATATAGGAATAGTCCCAGGAAAGATGTGTGTATGAAGTCAGAATGTCAAGCTTCCATCCTAAGAAGTCTATGTAGATCTACAGATGTGAAGAGAAATACATTTTTAAAATCATAAAAGAAAATTACTTTTTAAACACAGGAAAGATGTCTCTAAATCAGGGTGTAATCATATTAGTGGAATAGCATAAAGTACTATTACTGTGAAAGCCATACTTGCTTGCTCTGTGCTAAATTCATTAAAATTACAGAGAGAGGGAGGGGGAGAATCAACTAACAAGCGTCCAGAGTTTAGGGGAAACCAGCATTGGTGCCAACTTTCCAATAATCCCAAATGACTCAACCATGAAATACACCAATAATTTAATCACTGCCTTTCCCACTCATCTCCTTCCACTATTTGATGAGTAGCTTCTGTGGTGGTTTTACCGTGCTAGGCAGCTGAACACCACAACCGCTCTCTCACTCCCCCCCCTCAGATGAGGAGGGGAAGAAGTAAAGGAAAGAACAACTCACGGGTTGAGATAAGGATGATTTAATTAAAAAGGAAATATATATACATATATATATTAAGGAAATATTATTATTAATTAAACAATTCAACTAAAGGGAAAAAAGGGAAAGGGGAAGAGGAAGGGGGAAAGGGAATAACAAAACAAAACAAGTAAAGGCCACGTGGAAGTGCAGAGGAAAGAAATTACTCTCTACTTCCCACAAATGAGCGATGCTCGACCACGTCCTTGAAGCAGGGCCTCAACGCACGTAGCCGGTGTTCGGGAGGAGGACAGACATTTTCGCAACGAGAGCCCACCCCTCCCCTATTCTTCCTTTTTCCACCTTTTATTGCTGAGTGTGACATCATATGGTATGGAATATCCCTTTGGTTGGTTTAGGTCAGCTGCCCTGCTGATGTTTCTCTCTCACTTTTTTGCCCACCCCCTAGGAGGGTTAGAGAGAGTCCTGATGCTGTGCCAGCACTGCTCAGCAGCAGACACAACACTGGTGTGATACCACTGCTGCTCTAGCTACAAGTGCAGAGCGCAGCACTGTATGGGCTGCTGCAGGGAAAGTTAACATCCCAGCCAGACCCAGTACAGCTTCTTAGAAGTAGATGTTATAGGGCACCTTTATACTGAAGGGATCTCAATCACAGCATAACAACAAATTAACTGAAGTAGACCAACAGGAATATATTGCCTTTCTGTGATCAAACCATTTTAAGGTACAAAACATGGATTTTAAGAGTTAATTTTTATTCCTAGTTTTGAAAAAATATATATATATATTTGTTAGTTATTACAGTACTCTATAGCTCCTAAACCTATCAAACATCTAGTTTTCCTTCTATGACTGATGAAATCTCTGCTAATGAAGTTAATTCTTTAAACAGGAAATAGCATGAAGAAATTAAGGCATATGAATATTATTTTCTGTTGAACAGTATTACAGAAAGAAAATGAAGTAAGAATAAAAAAAAAAAAAATCAGAAAGTTACTTCTTTCCCAATATATTCAGTTAATTGAACATTCCAGATTGTTTTCCTCAAGACATTTTCCCATCTATCTTTAAATAGTATTTACATTGCTGCAAGTTTGTCGTATTTGGGGGAGGGAGAGGGATTAGTTACATGTCTAAATGATATTAACTGATGTTTATCTCTACTATTTACTGCAAAGTAGGAACTGTAGAAATATCACGTAATACAGTTCCACGTCTGAAAGTAATTTTCCTCATCCAAAGAGGTGAGCACAGCTTTTGTTTTCTTCACAATATTTCGGATACATATCTTGCTCTAGGGAACCTGCTTTGGCAGGGGGTTGGACTCGATCTTTTGAGGTCCCTTCCAACCCCTACAATTCTGTGATTCTGTGATCTCTAATCTTGTCTACAGTTCTAGAGACTACTGCAATGACTTCCTTTCTTTACTGTGTGTAGGACCTGAGGCAGGCCTCCACTCACGTTTTCGATGCACTATGCTTTTCATATGAAGTACTTGCCTTTCTTAAAGGCAAACTCTATGAATATCATTATCGCAAAGTCTTTATGCCATTTTGTATGCAGTCATTAAATATATTTCTGGTTTGATAACTACAACATGAAACAAGCTTCAGTAAACGTATTTATGTGCTTTTAATTTAAAAGTTTAAGTACATTAACATACAGATTTAACAAAGAAAATTCAACTGATTGTTATGCCTAAAACTAAACTCATACTCCTTTAGAGTCCTGGGATTTATTTATTTAATCAATCATTCAGACTTCTGTGATGGATAACAATCTACTATGTTTGCATGTTTTCAAGAGAAGTGGAAGAATATGCTACTGACACACACTGAACTATAGGACCTTACAGGGACCTCTAAGCCACAAAAACATGCCTGAGTTACTGAGGGCATAAAAGGTATTTTTTTCTAATATATAATTTATATAATATTCATATTATATTATGTATATAATATTTAATTTTAGCATGCAATTTAAAATTTTGAAGTTTCTAAATAAAATCTGAATATATATTTCACTTAAAGTCATAATATGTCATAAACTAGTTCCTTAGAAGAGTTAAGGAAAAAAAATGAGATTTAATCAAAGAACTTTTCTGCTGTTTTCCTATTAAATTACACAAGTACTACCTTAAAACAGAAATATTTTAATAATCCTGTACTAAATTTAAAAATAGTAATTACAAACAAAACTGTCTTTTATACTTGAATTGCATATCAATTGTTTAAAAGATTAAAAAAAAAGTAAAGGTCTTGTGTAAAAGACTTCCTGAACTATTTTAAAATACTAAACTATACATTTTCATCAAAAAAAAAAAAAAAAAACATGCTTAAAATTATCTCATTTAAACTTTCTTCTTGCTACTTGTTCCCTAAAAATAAGCACCCACTTTTTATAGTAACATAGGTGGTTTTTTAGTTGACCAGTAAAATAGTTTAGATTCCTTTACAGAAATAAATGACAATCTGCCTAGATCTTACCTAAAGAGGCTAAAGAGATTTGTTTTAATCAATCACCATGTAAAGAAGTCATTAAGTGACAAAGAATTTGCTTCATAAACAAATGCAAACTATATTTCTCCCAACATGCAAAAACATCCTAACTCCAGTTTATGTAACTCTGAATTCATATACTCTTAAAACTTTTTTCCACCTAAAAGAAGAATTCTGAGAAAAGTAGCTTAAGTTTTCATAACAGATGTATTTAACATTTTAAAACAGAACATTAAAATCCTCTGAAATAAATCCAATTCCTAAAAAGATTCAGTAGGATTTTCTTGCCTTTTTCTCATTTATTAAAAAATAAATAAATAAATAAAAATCTACACTTCTGCTTTATAGACTAATGAGGAAAAATGGGAATCTGTGTGGATTTGAAGCTGAAAACTTCTAGTGTACTAAACATTTGTACCAACAACCATCATTAAAGTAGTACCATTTCCAACATGATTTTTGTTAACATAATTTGTAAATTATGGTGATTGAACAGTCAAGGTTCTTCCAATGCACTAAAATTTATTGCTTGATCTATGAAGCATGTTTTATGATAAAATTTCATTGCTTTATTTTTTTCCTTTTTGGGGGGTGAGGGGAAGGGGGGGAGGGGATGAAGAGGGCTTTTTGCTCACAATTAGTGATGATAGATTTGGAAGCACTAAACTCATGATTCATTTGATGTCTGAACTCACATTGTTCATTTTAGTGAAGTAAAATCCATTTGTAGGTTGGGCAGAATTATGCCATTGAGTACTGAAGGTCAACCATTGCTTTACTGTTATGGAATCATGGCACATAAAGAAGTTAATTCCTCCTGTGCAAATTTCTTCTGATTCTATTCATAATAGCATTATAGAATTTGTTTGTCTCTGAAGTAGGGCACATTGTAACAGATATACTCAATTGTTTTTAGTGATAAATGTTTCAAACAAGTACAATGTTTGGTATTTGTAGTTGTACTTGAGTTGCCAAAAATGTTTCAGATTCTGCATTTGGATTCTTCTTGTTCCACCACTACTGATTTCGAATAGATCCAAAAGATCTTGTATCTAAAAAAAAAAAATCTCCTTTATTAATTAAAAAAAAAAAAAAAAAAAAAAAACCTTACCCTCACTATAGGGCATTACACCTCTTTTTTATGTTCAAGGCTTTAAAATATCTTTCTAGTTTCCAAAGAACACTTATATTCTTTGTTATATGTACCTAATATCCAAGAAGATAAACACACAACTCCAACAAATCTAACAGGAAGTGCACAGAGGTACAAAACTGTAAGACAGAAGTCTAGCAGCACTGAATTACAATGGACACTTTTGGATTGTGTCCACACCCTAACTGAAAGTTGCTTCCCCTTTTCACCTTGTCCAGCAATGAAGCGAGATGTATTTTGGGAGGGTACCCAAAGCTGACCTGAAGCACCATGCACAGTAATAGCCAATTCTCGTATGAGAATATAAATACCCATGAGCAGAGAGATCAGTTGACTAGGTAATAAAAGCTGAACTCAGTAGCTCAGAAATCTCCACTACAAAATAAATATTGAGGGAGATGAGTTATAAAGAACGGTTTCCAAAACAGTCCTGGAATGCTTTTTTTCATGACCAGTGAAACCAAAGACTGACACAAGACAAAAAGCTATTTCCCTATCCAGGATCTCCCTCAAAGTCTTTTCTTTAAATGAAACTTTCACAATGTATTAGATGAGTAGTTTTACCAAATCAGTTATTTAAGTCCATGAAGTCATCATCTGCAATGAAGGAGGTACAGAATAGGGTAGATACAGAATAGCGCAGAATAGGGTACCTGCTGGATGGTTGGGTTTTCTTTGTTTGTTTGTTTGTTTTTAAAGTTAGCATTCTCTGAATCATGTTAATTACTCTTGCCAAATCTGGAGATATGATCTTTAATTATTAGCTTGTTTACTGCCAAAAGAAACATACTCTGTTCTACGGGCATTTGTGTATGCCCACTGATCTTGGAAATACAAACAAGGCAATTATAATTTAAAACTCTACTAAATGAAAAATTAATATTAATTTACTGTCTTGCATTTTGTACTTCATTTTCATGAAAAATATAAAAAGTATGCATATATGCATTTATAATGAAAGCTACCTCACCTTCCAGCTTTTTTTTTGTGACCAATTGGTAATGTTCACTGGATAGAACACATTTGAAGTAGTTCTTCTGTTGGAATGATATCATGATGTAGTATTTCAATATCTGGCTGAATGCTACAACTATGAACAAAACAGACATATTGAACAAACATTTTACTGTATTCCATGTGAGTGGCATGGCTATTTATGTGCAATGTGCATTTTAATGAACAATTCTGTCAAGGAAAATAAAAATGTGTTCATGGTTCAATAAACATGTCTGATGATTTACCAGACTTGACAGATTTTAACCTTTAATGTTTTAATTCTCTGCTATCAATGATGCAACTTCTGCTAAGCTAAATATTTAAATTTGAAAGAGCAATTTTTGTTTACATCAGCTGGAAAAAAAAAAAAGATTTATGGATTACCTTTGGCAAATTGCATGACATTAAAAATTTATATAACAAATTTGAAGTCATGTATTCCAACTACTAGCTTATAAAATTCAACTGAATTAATTTTTGATTTTTTACATAGGAATGCATGATGCATTCTAATTATCAGCTCAAAAAACCATGAACCGATCTTTAAGAATGCATAAACACTGAAAAATACTTAGTCTTATCAGTGATACATGGAAACTTGCATGCACACCAAAAATGCATGCAAATAAAATATTCCTTCATGCTGATAAATCTTATTTTTCACCCCTTACCCACCAATTTTCAAGTTCACAGGAAAAAACATCACTGCTGTAGTCTACCACATTACATCTGCTTTTGGTAGTAAGTATATAAATGATATGTTTTGTATTATTTTGGATATTAAAAAAAAAAAAATACAATAAAACAGATTGGTTTGTCCTGTTAGAATATAGGCATTATCAGAAGGACTGCGGATGAAATCTTATGCCCACTGAAACTGGGAAGAGTAGTTACTACTTCAAAAAACTGGAAAATGAACTTAATATTCAAATATTTAAATTTAGTTCTTTCACCATTCTAAAAATAACTTAGTCATAAAATGCATTTTACTTCCATGACTTCTAGTAAATTGAGTAAGGTTCCTTCTGTGACAAAGCAAGCTCTTTTTAATCATTTGTAGTGAAAAATGTTTGGTATTTGATTTTCTGTTCAGAGACAAAGTAAAGTTTGGATCTTTTATAGCTTCAAGGCAAAAAGTCTATTTTACTTCTACTTCATTCCTATTACTATGGTAACCCAAACTATCAACATAAATGCTCAAAGAAAACAGCCCACCTGCTTTTTTTTTTTTTTTTGATATTATGCTAGATGAAGAGCCTTCAAATGTTCTTGTTTTATTAAGCTCTATCATTATTTAATAGCGCAAATGTTACTAACATTCTGATTTTCATATTTCAGGCTTCATAAACATGTTGGGATTAAAAATACAAACAATATAAAGATCATATATATTTTTTAAAAAGATATTTTTAAATGTTAAAAAAAAAAGGCGATTATAGATACCTATATTCAGTAAATACTCAAAGTCCCCAATTGAGAACAGAGCTTCTCTTTCTGCTCTGAGCTATGCACCAGCACAGAAAAACAATGCTAAGATTGTGCTCAAGTGCTCTTAATTATTTTTTTCTAGTTCTTGAGGCAGGTAACTCAGTGCTTAGATAACTAGCTTAACCTTACAATTGAGAAAATATTCTGAAGAGATGATTTCACGAACAGGAAAATGCAGGGACAATTATGAAAAAGTTTAAACTCATGGAGCAGTTCATCTCTCTGCTTATTGTGTGCTCGGCTACAAACCTTGACCTGAATATCAAAGGGTATAGAAACCAACCAATTTTT